>NC_057802.1:34121212-34122525 GCF_018294505.1 Triticum aestivum
TTTTCAATTTTAGGGTCTTATAGCTCAAAAAAATCAGTAAATGGATGGAAAATAACAAATGAAGTCAGAAAGGGTTGAGAATTGATGATGTGGCTTTGAATGGTGCATTTTGAACACAAAAAAACTATGGAGTTCAAATAAGTTGAAGAAAATGAAATCCCTTTGTAACAGACGAGGTTTTGTATGAAACCCTGATACTTCGAATGAGATTGTCCATTTTGTACACGAAGTGCATCCAGTTTTTGTCGTAAGCCTCTCTACTTTCTTGCACATGCTATGTGGGTGAAATGATGACACCATGCCAACTTTCAACCTTTTCAGAGTTCATTTGTAGTGCTTTTCAATTTCAGGGTCTTATAGCTCAAAAAAATCAGTAAATGCATGAAAAATAACAAATGAAGTCAGAAAGGTTTGAAAATTGATGATGTGTCTTTGAATGGTGCATTTTGAACATAGAAAGACTATGGAGTTCAAATAAGTTCAAGAAAATGAAATCCCTTTGTAACAGACAAGTTTCCGTGTGAAACCCTGATACTTCGAATGACATTGTCCGTTTTGTACACGAAGTGCATCCAGTTTTTGCCGTAAGCCTCCCTACTTTCTTGCACATGCTATGTGGGTGAAATGATGACACCATGCCAACTTTCAACCTTTTCAGAGTTCATTTGTAGTGCTTTTCAATTTCAGGGTCTTATAGCTAAAAAAAATCAGTAAATGCATGAAAAATAACAAATGAAGTCAGAAAGGTTTCAAAATTGATGATGTGTCTTTGAATGGTGCATTTTGAACACAGAAAAACTATGGAGTTCAAATAAGTTCAAGAAAATGAAATTCCTTTGTAACAGACAAGTTCCCGTGTGAAACCCTGATACTTCGAATGAGATTGTTCGTTTTGTACACGAAGTGCATCCAGTTTTTCACGAAAGCCTCTCTACTTTCTTGCACATGCTATGTGGATGAAATGATGACACCATGCCAACTTTCAAACTTTTCAGAGTTCATTGTTAGTGCTTTTCAATTTTAGGGTCTTATAGCTCAAAAAAATTAGTAAATGTATTGAAAATAACAAATGAAGTCAGAAAGGGTTGAGAATTGATGATGTGGCTATGAATGGTGCATTTTGAACATAGAAAAACTATGGAGTTCAAATAAGTTCAATAAAATGAAATCCCTTTGTAACAGACGAGTTTCCGTGTGAAACCCTGATACTTCGAATGAGGTTGCCCGTTTTGTACACGAAGTGCATCCAGTTTTTGCCGTAAGCCTCTCTACATTCTTGCACATGCTATGTGGGTGAAATGATGACACCATGC
>NC_057802.1:34124256-34125042 GCF_018294505.1 Triticum aestivum
GACACCATGCCAACTTTCAACCTTTTCAGAGTTCATTTGTAGTGCTTTTCAATTTCAGGGTCTTATAGCTAAAAAAATCAGTAAATGCATGAAAAATAACAAATGAAGTCAGAAAGGTTTCAAAATTGATGATGTGTCTTTGAATGGTGCATTTTGAACACAGAAAAACTATGGAGTTCAAATAAGTTCAAGAAAATGAAATCCCTTTGTAACAGACAAGTTCCCGTGTGAAACCCTGATACTTCGAATGAGATTGTTTGTTTTGTACACGAAGTGCATCCAATTTTTCACGTAAGCCTCTCTACTTTCTTGCACATGCTATGTGGATGAAATCATGACACCATGCCAACTTTCAACCTTTTCAGAGTTCATTGTTAGTGCTTTTCAATTTTAGGGTCTTATAGCTCAAAAAAAATCAGTAAATGGATGAAAAATAACAGATGATGTCAGAAAGGGTTGAGAATTGATGATGTGGCTATGAATGGTGCATTTTGAACATAGAAAAACTATGGATTTCAAATAAGTTCAATAAAATGAAATCCCTTTGTAACAGACGAGTTTCTGTATGAAACCCTGATACTTCGAATGACATTGCCCGTTTTGTACACGAAGTGCATCCAGTTTTTGCCGTAAGCCTCTCTACTTTCTTGCACATGCTATGTGGGTGAAATGATGACACCATGCCAACTTTCAACCTTTTCAGAGTTCATTTGTAGTGCTTTTCAATTTTAGGGTCTCATAGCTCAAAAAAATCAGTAAATGCATGAAAAATAACAAATGAAGTCT
>NC_057802.1:34128555-34129263 GCF_018294505.1 Triticum aestivum
GTCAGAAAGGGTTGAAAACTGATGATGTGGGTTTGAATGGTGCATTTTGAACACAGAAAAACTATGGAGTTCAAATAAGTTCAAGAAAATGAAATCCCTTTGTAACAGACAAGTTTCCGGATGAAACCCTAATACTTCGAATGAGATTGTCCGTTTTGTACACGAAGTGCATCCAGTTTTTGCCGTAAGCCTCTCTACATTCTTGCACATGCTATGTGGGTGAAATGATGACACCATGCCAACTTTCATCCTTTTTAGAGTTCATTTGTAGTGCTTTTCAATTTCAGGGTCTTATAGCTCAAAAAAATCAGTAAATGCATGAAAAATAAGAAATGAAGTCAGAAAGGTTTCAAAATTGATGATGTGTCTTTGAATGGTGCATTTTGAACACATCAAAACTATGGAGTTCAAATAAGTTCAAGAAAATGAAATCCCTTTGTAACAGACAAGTTTCCGTGTGAAACCCTGATACTTCGAATGAGATTATCCGTTTTGTACACGAAGTGCATCCAGTTTTTGCCGTAAGACTCTCTAGTTTCTTGCACATGCTATGTGGATGAAATGATGACACCATGCCAACTTTCAACCTTTTCAGAGTTCATTGTTAGTGCTTTTCAATTTTAGGGTCTTATAGCTCAAAAAAATCAGTAAATGTATGAAAAATAACAAATGAAGTCAGAAAGGGTTGAGAATTGATGATGTGGCTTC
>NC_057802.1:34129302-34130788 GCF_018294505.1 Triticum aestivum
AGAAAAACTATGGAGTTCAAATAAGTTCAATAAAATGAAATCCCTTTGTAACAGACGACTTTCTGTATGAAACCCTGATACTTCGAATGAGATTGCCCGTTTTGTACACGAAGTGCATCCAGTTTTTGCCGTAAGCCTCTCTACTTTCTTGCACATGCTATGTGGGTGAAATGATGACACCATGCCAAATTTCAACCGTTTCAGAGTTCATTTGTAGTGCTTTTCAATTTCAGGGTCTTATAGCTCAAAAAAATCAGTAAATGCATGAAAAATAACAAATGAAGTCAGAAAGGTTTGAAAATTGATGATGTGTCTTTGAATGGTGCATTTTGAACATAGAAAAACTATGGAGTTCAAATAAGTTCAAGAAAATGAAATCCCTTTGTAACAGACAAGTTTCCGTGTGAAACCCTAATATTTCGAATGAGATTGTCTGTTTTGTCCACGAAGTGCATCCAGTTTTTCCCGTAAGCCTCTCTACTTTCTTGCACATGCTATGTGGGTGAAATGATGACACCATGCCAACTTTCAACCTTTTTAGAGTTTATTTGTAGTGCTTTTCAATTTCAGGGTCTTATAGCTCAAAAAAAATCAGTAAATGCATGAAAATAACAAATGAAGTCAGAAAGGTTTGAAAATTGATGATGTGTCATTGAATGGTGCATTTTGAACACATAAAAACTATGGAGTTCAAATAAGTTCAAGAAAATGAAATCCCTTTGTAACAGACGAGTTTCCGTGTGAAACCCTGATACTTCAAATGAGATTGTCCGTTTTGTACACGAAGTGCATCCAGTTTTTGCCGTAAGCCTCTCTACTTTCTTGCACATGCTATGTGGATGAAATGATGACACCATGCCAACTTTCAACCTTTTCAGAGTTCATTGTTAGTGCTTTTCAATTTCAGGGTCTTATAGCTCAAAAAAATCAGTAAATGCATGAAAAATAACAAATGAAGTCAGAAAGGATTGAGAATTGATGATGTGGCTTTGAATGGTGCATTTTGAACATAGAAAAACTATGGAGTTCAAATAAGTTCAAGAAAAGGAAATCCCTTTGTAACAGACAAGTTTCCGTGTGAAACCCTGATATTTCGAATGAGATTGTCTGTTTTGTACATGAAGTGCATCCAGTTTTTCCCGTAAGCCTCTCTACTTTCTTGCACATGCTATGTGGGTGAAATGATGACACCATGCCAACTTTCAACCTTTTTAGAGTTTATTTGTAGTGCTTTTCAATTACAGGGTCTTATAGCTCAAAATAATCAGTAAATGCATGAAAAATAACAAATGAAGTCAGAAAGGTTTGAAAATTGATGATGTGTCATTGAATGGTGCATTTTGAACACATAAAAACTATGGAGTTCAAATAAGTTCAAGAAAATGAAATCCCTTTGAAAGACTAGTTTCCGGATGAAACCCTGATACTTCGAATGAGATTGTCCGTTTTGTACACGAAGTGCATCCAGTTTTTGCCGTAAGCCTCT
>NC_057802.1:34131263-34135165 GCF_018294505.1 Triticum aestivum
AAAAAAATCAGTAAATGGATGAAAAATAACAGATGATGTCAGAAAGGGTTGAGAATTGATGATGTGGCTATGAATGGTGCATTTTGAACATAGAAAAACTATGGATTTCAAATAAGTTCAATAAAATGAAATCCCTTTGTAACAGACGAGTTTCTGTATGAAACCCTGATACTTCGAATGACATTGCCCGTTTTGTACACGAAGTGCATCCAGTTTTTGCCGTAAGCCTCTCTACTTTCTTGCACATGCTATGTGGGTGAAATGATGACACCATGCCAACTTTCAACCTTTTCAGAGTTCATTTGTAGTGCTTTTCAATTTTAGGGTCTCATAGCTCAAAAAAATCAGTAAATGCATGAAAAATAACAAATGAAGTCTGAAAGGGTTGAAAATTGATGATGTGGCTTTGAATGGTGCTTTTTGAACACAGAAAGACTATGGAGTTCAAATAAGTTCAAGAAAATGAAATCCCTTTGTAACAGACAAGTTTTCGTGTGAAACCCTGATACTTCGAATGAGATTGTCCGTTTTGTACACGAAGTGCATCCAGTTTTTGTCGTAAGCCTCTCTACTTTCTTGCACATGCTATGTGGGTGAAATGATGACACCATGCCAACTTTCAACCTTTTCAGAGTTCATTTGTAGTGCTTTTCAATTTCAGGGTCTTATAGCTCAAAAAAATCAGTAAAGGCATGAAAAATAACAACTGAAGTCAGAAAGGTTTCAAAATTGATGATGTGTCTTTGAATGGTGCATTTTGAACACAGAAAAACTATGGAGTTCAAATAAGTTCAAGAAAATGAAATCCCTTTGTAACAGACGAGTTTCCGTGTGAAACCCTGATACTTCGAATGAGATTGTGTGTTTTGTACACGAAGTGCATCCAGTTTTTCACGTAAGCCTCTCTACTTTCTTGCACATGCTATGTGCATGAAATGATGACACCATGCCAACTTTCAACCTTTTCAGAGTTCATTGTTAGTGCTTTTCAATTTGAGGGTCTTATTGCTCAAAAAAATCAGTAAATGTGTGAAAAATAACAAATGAAGTCAGAAAGGGTTGAGAATTGATGACGTGGCTTTGAATGGTGAATTTTGGACACAGAAAAACTATGGAGTTCACATAAGTTCAATAAAATGAAATCCCTTTGTAACAGACGAGTTTCCGTATGAAACCCTGATACTTCGAATGAGATTGTCCGTTTTGTACACGAAGTGCATCCAGTGTTTGCCGTAAGCCTCTCTATTTTCTTGCACATGCTACGTGGATGAAATGATGACACCATGCCAACTTTCAACCTTTTCAGAGTTCATTTGTAGTGCTTTTCAATTTCAGGGTCTTATAGCTCAAAAAATCAGTAAATGCATGAAAAATAACAAATGAAGTCAGAAAGGGTTGAAAACTGATGATATGGCTTTGAATGGTGCATTTTGAACACAAAAAAACTATGGAGTTCAAATAAGTTCAAGAAAATGAAATCCCTTTGTAACAGACAAGTTTCCGGATGAAACCCTAATACTTCGAATGAGATTGTCCGTTTTGTACACGAAGTGCATCCAGTTTTTGCCGTAAGCCTCTCTACTTTCTTGCACATGCTATGTGGGTGAAATGATGACACCATGCCAACTTTCAACCTTTTCAGAGTTCATTTGTAGTGCTTTTCAATTTCAGGGTCTTATAGCTCAAAAAAATCAGTAAATGCATGAAAAATAACAAATGAAGTCAGAAAGGTTTCATAATTGATGATGTGCCTTTGAATGGTGCATTTTGAACACAGAAAAACTATGGAGTTCAAATAAGTTCAAGAAAATGAAATCCCTTTGTAGCAGACAAGTTTCCGTGTGAAACCCTGATACTTCGAATGAGATTGTCCGTTTTGTACACGAAGTGCATCAAGTATTTCCCGTAAGCCTCTCTACTTTCTTGCACATGCTATGTGGGTGAAATGATGACACCATGCCAACTTTCAACATGTTTAGAGTTTATTTGTAGTGCTTTTCAATTTCAGGGTCTTATAGCTAAAAAAAATCAGTAAATGCATGAAAAATAACAAATGAAGTCAGAAAGGGTTGAAAATTGATGATGTGTCTTTCAATGGTGCATTTTGAACATAGAAAAACTATGGAGTTCAACTAAGTTCAAGAAAATGAAATCCCTTTGTAATAGATAAGTTTCCGTGTGAAACCCTGATATTTCGAATGAGATTGTCTGTTTTGTACACGAAGTGCATCCAGTTTTTCCCGTAAGCCTCTCTACTTTCTTGCACATGCTATATGGGTGAAATGATGACACCATGCCAACTTTCAACCTTTTTAGAGTTTATTTGTATTGCTTTTCAATTTCAGGGTCTTATAGCTAAAAAAAATCAGTAAATGCATGAAAAATAACAAATGAAGTCAGAAAGGTTTCAAAATTGATGATGTGTCTTTGAATGGTGCATTTTGAACACAGAAAAACTATGGAGTTCAAATAAGTTCATGAAAATGAAATCCCTTTGTAACAGACGAGTTTCCGTGTGAAACCCTGATACTTCGAATGAGATTGTCCGTTTTTTACACGAAGTGCATCCAGTTTTTGCCGTAAGCCTCTCTACTTTCTTGCACATGCTATGTGGATGAAATGATGACACCATGCCAACTTTCAACATTTTCAGAGTTCATTGTTAGTGTTTTTCAATTTTAGGGTCTTATAGCTCAAAAAATCAGTAAATGGATGAAAAATAACAAATGAAATCAGAAAGGATTGAAAATTGATGATGTGGCTTTGAATGGTGCATTTTGAACACAGAAAAACAATGGAGTTCAAATAAGTTCAAGAAAATGAAATCCCTTTGTAACAGACGAGTTTCCGTATGAAACCCTGTACTTCGAATGAGATTGTCCGTTTTGTACACGAAGTGCATCCAGTTTTTGCCGTAAGCCTCTCTACTTTCTTGCACATGCTACGTGGATGAAATGATGACACCATGCCAACTTTCAACCTTTTCAGAGTTCATTTGTAGTGCTTTTCAATTTCAGGGTCTTATAGCTCAAAAAAATCAGTAAATGCATGAAAAATAACAAATGAAGTCAGAAAGGGTTGAAAACTGATGATGTGGCTTTGAATGGTGCATTTTGAACACAGAAAAACTATGGAGTTCAAATAAGTTCAAGAAAATGAAATCCCTTTGTAACAGACGAGTTTCCGTATGAAACCCTGATACTTCGAATGAGATTGTCCGTTTTGTACACGAAGTGCTTCCAGTGTTTGCCGTAAGCCTCTCTATTTTCTTGCACATGCTACGTGGATGAAATGATGACACCATGCCAACTTTCAACCTTTTCAGAGTTCATTTGTAGTGCTTTTCAATTTCAGGGTCTTATAGCTCAAAAAAATCAGTAAATGCATGAAAAATAACAAATGAAGTCAGAAAGGTTGAAAACTGATGATGTGGCTTTGAATGGTGCATTTTGAACACAAAAAAACTATGGAGTTCAAATTAGTTCAAGAAAATGAAATCCCTTTGTAACAGACAAGTTTCCGGATGAAACCCTAATACTTCGAATGAGATTGTCCGTTTTGTACACGAAGTGCATCCAGTTTTTGCCGTAAGCCTCTCTACTTTCTTGCACATGCTATGTGGGTGAAATGATGACACCATGCCAACTTTCAACCTTTTTCAGAGTTCATTTGTAGTGCTTTTCAATTTCAGGGTCTTATAGCTCAAAAAAATCAGTAAATGCATGAAAAATAACAAATGAAGTCAGAAAGGTTTCATAATTGATGATGTGCCTTTGAATGGTGCATTTTGAACACAGAAAAACTATGGAGTTCAAATAAGTTCAAGAAAATGAAATCCCTTTGTAACAGACGAGTTTCCGTGTGAAACCCTGATACTTCAAATGAGATTGTCCGTTTTGTAC
>NC_057802.1:34135683-34136205 GCF_018294505.1 Triticum aestivum
TGACGTGGCTCTGAATAGTGCATTTTTAACACAGAAAAACTATAGAGTTCAAATAAGTTCAAGAAAATGAAATCCCTTTGTAACAGACAAGTTTCCGGATGAAACCCTAATACTTCGAATGAGATTGTCCGTTTTGTACACGAAGTGCATCAAGTATTTCCCGTAAGCCTCTCTACTTTCTTGCACATGCTATGTGGGTGAAATGATGACACCATGCCAACTTTCAACCTGTTTAGAGTTTATTTGTAGTGCTTTTCAATTTCAGGGTCTTATAGCTAAAAAAAATCAGTAAATGCATGAAAAATAACAAATGAAGTCAGAAAGGGTTGAAAATTGATGATGTGTCTTTGAATGGTGCATTTTGAACATAGAAAAACTATGGAGTTCAAATAAGTTCAAGAAAATGAAATCCCTTTGTAATAGATAAGTTTCCGTGTGAAACCCTGATATTTCGAATGAGATTGTCTGTTTTGTACACGAAGTGCATCCAGTTTTTCCCGTAAGCCTCACTACTTTCTTGCA
>NC_057802.1:34138112-34138317 GCF_018294505.1 Triticum aestivum
CTGTTTTGTACACGAAGTGCATCCAGTTTTTGCCGTAAGCCTCTCTACTTTCTTGCACATGCTATGTGGATGAAATGATGACACCATGCCAACTTTCAACATTTTCAGAGTTCATTGTTAGTGTTTTTCAATTTTAGGGTCTTATAGCTCAAAAAATCAGTAAATGGATGAAAAATAACAAATGAAGTCAGAAAGGGTTGAAAAT
>NC_057802.1:34139233-34141873 GCF_018294505.1 Triticum aestivum
TTTGAACACAGAAAAACAATGGAGTTCAAATAAGTTCAAGAAAATGAATTCCCTTTGTAACAGACGAGTTTCCGTATGAAACCCTGTACTTCGAATGAGATTGTCCGTTTTGTACACGAAGTGCATCCAGTTTTTGCCGTAAGCCTCTCTACTTTCTTGCACATGCTACGTGGATGAAATGATGACACCGTGCCAACTTTCAACCTTTTCAGAGTTCATTTGTAGTGCTTTTCAATTTCAGGGTCTTATAGCTCAAAAAAATCAGTAAATGCATGAAAAATAACAAATGAAGTCAGAAAGGGTTGAAAACTGATGATGTGGCTTTGAATGGTGCATTTTGAACACAGAAAAACTATGGAGTTCAAATAAGTTCAATAAAATGAAATCCCTTTGTAACAGACTAGTTTCTGTATGAAACCCTGATACTTCGAATGAGATTGCCCGTTTTGTACACGAAGTGCATCCAGTTTTTGCCGTAAGCCTCTCTAATTTCTTGCACATGCTATGTGGGTGAAATGATGACACCATGCCAACTTTCATCCTTTTAAGAGTTCATTTGTAGTGCTTTTCAATTTCAGGGTCTTATAGCTCAAAAAATCAGTAAATGCATGAAAAATAACAAATGAAGTCAGAAAGGTTTGAAAATTGATGATGTGTCTTTGAATGGTGCATTTTGAACACAGAAAAACTATGGAGTTCAAATAAGTTCAAGAAAATGAAATCCCTTTGTAACAGAGAAGTTTCCGTGTGAAACCCTGATATTTCGAATGAGATTGACTGTTTTGTACACGAAGTGCATCCAGTTGTTGCCGTAAGCCTCTCTACTTTCTTGCACATGCTATGTGGGTGAAATGAGGACAGCATGCCAACTTTCAACCTTTTTAGAGTTTATTTGTAGTGCTTCTCAATTGCAGGGTCTTATAGCTGAAAAAATCAGTAAATGCATGAAAAATAACAAATGAAGTCAGAAAGGTTTGAAAATTGATGATGTGTCATTGAATGGTGCATTTTGAACACAGAAAAACTATGGAGTTCAAATAAGTTCAAGAAAATGAAATCCCTTTGTAACAAACGAGTTTCCGTGTGAAACCCTGATACTTCAAATGAGATTGTCCGTTTTGTACACGAAGTGCATCCAGTTTTTGCCGTAAGCCTATCTAATTTCTTGCACATGCTATGTGGATGAAATGATGACACCATGCCAACTTTCAACCTTTTCAGAGTTCATTGTTAGTGCTTTTCAATTTTGGGGTCTTATAGCTCAAAAAATCAGTAAATGCATGAAAAATAACAAATGAAGTCAGAAAGGTTTGAAAATTGATGATGTGTCTTTGAATGGTGCATTTTGAACAGAGAAAAACTATGGAGTTCAAATAAGTTCAAGAAAATGAAATCCCTTTGTAACAGAGAAGTTTCCGTGTGAAACCCTGATATTTCGAATGAGATTGACTGTTTTGTACACGAATTCATCTAGTTGTTGCCGTAAGCCTCTCTACTTTCTTGCACATGCTATGTGGGTGAAATGAGGACAGCATGCCAACTTTCAACCTTTTTAGAGTTTATTTGTAGTGCTTCTCAATTGCAGGGTCTTATAGCTGAAAAAATCAGTAAATGCATGAAAAATAACAAATGAAGTCAGAAAGGGTTGAAAATTGATGATGTGTCTTTGAATGGTGCATTTTGAACATAGAAAAACTATGGAGTTCAAATAAGTTCAAGAAAATGAAATCCCTTTGTAATAGATAAGTTTCCGTGTGAAACCCTGATATTTCGAATGAGATTGTCTGTTTTGTACACGAAGTGCATCCAGTTTTTCCCGTAAGCCTCTCTACTTTCTTGCACATGCTATATGGGTGAAATGATGACACCATGCCAACTTTCAACCTTTTTAGAGTTTATTTGTAGTGCTTTTCAATTTCAGGGTCTTATAGCTAAAAAAATCAGTAAATGCATGAAAAATAACAAATGAAGTCAAAAAGGTTTCAAAATTGATGATCTTTCATTGAATGGTGCATTTTGAACACAGAAAAACTATGGAGTTCAAATAAGTTCATGAAAATGAAATCCCTTTGTAACAGACGAGTTTCCGTGTGAAACCCTGATACTTCGAATGAGATTGTCCGTTTTGTACACAAAGTGCATCCAGTTTTTGCCGTAAGCCTCTCTACTTTCTTGCACATGCTATGTGGATGAAATGATGACACCATGCCAACTTTCAACATTTTCAGAGTTCATTGTTAGTGTTTTTCAATTTTAGGGTCTTATAGCTCAAAAAATCAGTAAATGGATGAAAAATAACAAATGAAGTCAGAAAGGGTTGAAAATTGATGATGTGGCTTTGAATGGTGCATTTTGAACACAGAAAAACAATGGAGTTCAAATAAGTTCAAGACAATGAAATCCCTTTGTAACAGACGAGTTTCCGTATGAAACCCTTTACTTCGAATGAGATTGTCCGTTTTGTACACGAAGTGCATCCAGTTTTTGCCGTAAGCCTCTCTACTTTCTTGCACATGCTACGTGGATGAAATGATGACACCATGCCCAACTTTCAACCTTTTCAGAGTTCATTTGTAGTGCTTTTCAATTTCAGGGTCTTATAGCTCAAAAAAATCAGTAAATGTATGAAAAATAACAAAC
>NC_057802.1:34141883-34142499 GCF_018294505.1 Triticum aestivum
TAAGTTCAAGAAAATGAAATCCCTTTGTAATAGATAAGTTTCCGTGTGAAACCCTGATATTTCGAATGAGATTGTCTGTTTTGTACACGAAGTGCATCCAGTTTTTCCCGTAAGCCTCTCTACTTTCTTGCACATGCTATATGGGTGAAATGATGACACCATGCCAACTTTCAACCTTTTTAGAGTTTATTTGTAGTGCTTTTCAATTTCAGGGTCTTATAGCTAAAAAAATCAGTAAATGCATGAAAAATAACAAATGAAGTCAAAAAGGTTTCAAAATTGATGATCTTTCATTGAATGGTGCATTTTGAACACAGAAAAACTATGGAGTTCAAATAAGTTCATGAAAATGAAATCCCTTTGTAACAGACGAGTTTCCGTGTGAAACCCTGATACTTCGAATGAGATTGTCCGTTTTGTACACAAAGTGCATCCAGTTTTTGCCGTAAGCCTCTCTACTTTCTTGCACATGCTATGTGGATGAAATGATGACACCATGCCAACTTTCAACATTTTCAGAGTTCATTGTTAGTGTTTTTCAATTTTAGGGTCTTATAGCTCAAAAAATCAGTAAATGGATGAAAAATAACAAATGAAGTCAGAAAGGGTTGAAAAT
>NC_057802.1:34142509-34143971 GCF_018294505.1 Triticum aestivum
TGATGACACCATGCCAACTTTCAACCTTTTCAGAGTTCATTTGTAGTGCTTTTCAATTTTAGGGTTTTATAGCTCAAAATAATCAGTAAATGCATGAAAAATAACAAATGAAGTCAGAAAGGATTGAAAACTGATGATGTGGCTTTGAATGGTGCATTTTGAACACAGAAAAACTATGGAGTTCAAATAAGTTCAAGAAAATGAAATCCCTTTGTAACAGACGAGTTCCGGATGAAACCCTGATACTTCGAATAAGACTGTCCGTTTTGTACACGAAGTGCATCTAGTTTTTGCTGTAAGCCTCTCTACTTTCTTGCACATGCTATGTGGGTGAAATGATGACACCATGCCAACTTTCAACCTTTTCAGTGTTCATTGTTAGTGCTTTTCAATTTCAGGGTCTTATAGCTAAAAAAATCAGTAAATGCATGAAAAATAACAAATGAAGTCAGAAAGGGTTGAAAATTGATGATGTGTCATTGAATGTTGCATTTTGAACACATAAAAACTATGGAGTTCAAATAAGTTCAAGAAAATGAAATCCCTTTGTAACAGACAAGTTTCCGGATGAAACCCTGATACTTCAAATGAGATTGTTCGTTGTGTACACGAAGTGCATCTAGTTTTTGCCGTAGGCCTCTCTACTTTCTTGCACATGCCATGTGGGTGAAATGATGACACCATGCCAACTTTCAACCTTTTCAGAGTTCATTTGTAGTGCTTTTCAATTTCAGGGTCTTATAGCTCAAAAAATTCAGTAAATGCATGAAAAATGACAAATGAAGTCAGAAAGGTTTCAAAATTGATGATGTGTCATTGAATGGTTTATTTTGAACACAGAAAAACTATGGAGTTCAAATAAGTTCAAGAAAATGAAATCCCTTTGTAACAGACTAGTTTCCGTGTGAAACCCTGATACTTCGAATGAGATTGTTCGTTTTGTACACGAAGTGTATCCAGCTTTTCACGTAAGCCTCTCTACTTTCTTGCAAATCCTATGTGGATGAAATGATGACACCATGCCAACTTTCAACCTTTTCAGAGTTCATTGTTAGTGCTTTTCAATTTTAGGGTCTTATAGCTCAAAAAAATCAGTAAATGTATGGAAAATAACAAATGAAGTCAGAAAGGGTTGAGAATTGATGATGTGGCTATGAATGGTGCATTTTGAACATAGAAAAACTATGGAGTTCAAATAAGTTCAATAAAATGAAATCCCTTTGTAACAGACGAGTTTCTGTATGAAACCCTGATACTTCGAATGTGATTGCCCGTTTTGTACACGAAGTGCATCTAGTTTTTGCCGTAAGCCTCTCTACTTTCTTGCACATGCTATGTGGGTGAAATGATGACACCATGCCAACTTTCAACCTTTTCAGAGTTCATTTGTAGTGCTTTTCAATTTCAGGGTCTTATAGCTCAAAAAAATCAGTAAATGCATGAAAAATAACAAATGAAGTCA
>NC_057802.1:34143981-34145410 GCF_018294505.1 Triticum aestivum
AGAAAAACTATGGAGTTCAAATAAGTTCAAGAAAATGAAATCCCTTTGTAACAGACAAGTTTCCGTGTGAAACCCTGATACTTCGAATGAGATTGTTCGTTTTGTACACGAAGTGCATCCAGTTTTTCACGTAAGCCTCTCTACATTCTTGCACATGCTAAGTGGATGAAATGATGACACCATGCCAACTTTCAACCTTTTCAGAGTTCATTGTTAGTGCTTTTCAATTTTAGGGTCTTATAGAACAAAAAAACAGTAAATGTATGAAAAATAACAAATGAAGTCAGAAAGGGTTGAGAATTGATGATGTGGCTTTGAATGGTGCATTTTGAACATAGAAAAACTATGGAGTTCAAATAAGTTCAATAAAATGAAATCCCTTTGTAACAGACGAGTTTCTGTATGAAACCCTGATACTTCGAATGAGATTGCCCGTTTTGTACACGAAGTGCATCCAGTTTTTGCCGTAAGCCTCTCTACTGTCTTGCACATGCTATGTGGGTGAAATGATGACACCATGCCAACTTTCAACCTTTTGAGAGTTCATTTGTAGTGCTTTTCAATTTCAGGGTCTTAAAGCTCAAAAAAATCAGTAAATGCATGAAAAATAACAAATGAAGTCAGAAAGGTTTGAAAATTGATGATGTGTTTTTGAATGGTGCATTTTGAACATAGAAAAACTATGGAGTTCAAATAAGTTCAAGAAAATGAAATCCCTTTGTAACAGACAAGTTTCCGTGTGAAACCCTATTATTTCGAATGAGACTGTCTGTTTTGTACACGAAGTGCATCTAGTTTTCCCGTAAGCCTCTCTACTTTCTTGCACATGCCATGTGGGTGAAATGATGACACCATGCCAACTTTCAACCTTTTTAGAGTTTATTTGTAGTGCTTTTCAATTTCAGGGTCTTATAGCTCAAAAAAAATCAGTAAATGCATGAAAAATAACAAATGAAGTCAGAAAGGTTTGAAAATTGATGATGTGTCATTGAATGGTGGATTTTGAACACAGAAAAACTATGGAGTTCAAATAAGTTCAAGAAAATGAAATCCCTTTGTAACAGACGAGTTTCCGTGTGAAACCCTGATACTTCGAATGAGATTGTCCGTTTTGTACACGAAGTGCATCCAGTTTTTGCCGTAAGCCTCTCTACTTTCTTGCACATGCTATGTGGATGAAATGATGACACTATGCCAACTTTCAACCTTTTCAGAGTTCATTGTTAGTGCTTTTCAATTTTAGGTTCTTATAGCTCAAAAAATCAGTAAATGTATGAAAAATAACAAATGAAGTCTGAAAGGGTTGAAAATTGACGATGTGGCTTTGAATGGTGCATTTTGAACACAGAAAAACAATGGAGTTCAAATAAGTTCAAGAAATGAAATCCCTTTGTAACAGACGAGTTTCCGTACGAAACCCTGATACTTC
>NC_057802.1:34145420-34145625 GCF_018294505.1 Triticum aestivum
CTGTTTTGTACACGAAGTGCATCCAGTTTTTGCCGTAAGCCTCTCTACTTTCTTGCACATGCTATGTGGATGAAATGATGACACCATGCCAACTTTCAACATTTTCAGAGTTCATTGTTAGTGTTTTTCAATTTTAGGGTCTTATAGCTCAAAAAATCAGTAAATGGATGAAAAATAACAAATGAAGTCAGAAAGGGTTGAAAAT
>NC_057802.1:34145635-34151186 GCF_018294505.1 Triticum aestivum
CATTTGTAGTGCTTTTCAATTTCAGGGTCTTATAGCTCAAAAAAATCAGTAAATGTATGAAAAATAACAAACGAAGTCAGAAAGGGTTGAGAACTGATGATGTGGCTTTGAATGGTGCATTTTGAACATAGAAAAACTATGGAGTTCAAATAAGTTCAATAAAATGAAATCCCTTTGTAACAGACGAGTTTCTGTATGAAACCCTTATACTTCGAATGAGATTGCCCGTTTTGTACACGAAGTGCATCCAGTTTTTGCCGTAAGCCTCTCTACTTTCTTGCACATGCTATGTGGGTGAAATGATGACACCATGCCAACTTTCAACCTTTTCAGAGTTCATTTGTAGTGCTTTTCAATTTCAAGGTCTTATAGCTCAAAAAAATCAGTAAATGCATGAAAAATAACAAATGAAGTCAGAAAGGTTTGAAAATTGATGATGTGTCTTTGAATGGTGCATTTTGAACAGAGAAAAATATGGAGTTCAAATAAGTTCAAGAAAATGAAATCCCTTTGTAACAGAGAAGTTTCCGTGTGAAACCCTGATATTTCGAATGAGATTGACTGTTTTGTACACGAAGTGCATCCAGTTGTTTCCGTAAGCCTCTCTACTTTCTTGCACATGCTATGTGGGTGAAATGAGGACAGCATGCCAACTTTCAACCTTTTTAGAGTTTATTTGTAGTGCTTCTCAATTTCAGGGTCTTATAGCTCAAAAAAATCAGTAAATGCATGAAAAATAACAAATGAAGTCAGAAAGGTTTGAAAATTGATGATGTGTCATTGAATGGTGCATTTTGAACACAGAAAAACTATGGAGTTCAAATAAGTTCAAGAAAATGAAATCCCTTTGTAACAGACGAGTTTCCGTGTGAAACCCTGATACTTCGAATGAGATTGTCCGTTTTGTACACGAAGTGCATCCAGTTTTTGCCGTAAGCCTCTCTACTTTCTTGCACATGCTATGTGGAAGAAATGATGACACCATGCCAACTTTCAACCTTTTCAGAGTTCATTGTTAGTGCTTTTCAATTTTAGGGTCTTATAGCTCAAAAAATCAGTAAATGTATGAAAAATAACAAATGAAGTCAGAAAGGGTTGAAAATTGATGATGTGGCTTTGAATGGTGCATTTTGAACACAGAAAAATAATGGAGTTCAAATAAGTTGAAGAAAATGAAATCCCTTTGTAACAGACGAGTTTCCGTATGAAACCCTAATACTTCGAATGAGATTGTCCGTTTTGTACACGAAGTGCATCAGTTTTTGCCGTAAGCCTCTTTACTCTCTTGCACATGCTACGTGGATGAAATGATGACACCATGCCAACTTTCAACCTTTTCAGACTTCATTTGTAGTGCTTTTCAATTTCAGGGACTTATAGCTCAAAAAAATCAGTAAATGCATGAAAAATAACAAATGAAGTCAGAAAGGGTTGAAAACTAATGATGTGGCTTTGAATGGTGGATTTTGAACACTGAAAAACTACGGAGTTCAAATAAGTTCAAGAAAATGAAATCCCTTTGTAACAGACAAGTTTCCGGATGAAACCCTGATACTTCGAATGAGATTGTCCGTTTTGTACACGAAGTGCATCCAGTTTTTGCCGTAAGCCTCTCTACTTTCTTGCACATGCTATGTGGGTGAAATGATGACACCATGCCAACTTTCAACCTTTTCAGAGTTCATTTGTAGTGCTTTTCAATTTCAGGGTCTTATAGCTCAAAAAAATCAGTAAATGCATGAAAAATAACAAATGAAGTCAGAAAGGTTTCAAAATTGATGATGTGCCTTTGAATGGTCCATTTTGAACACAGAAAAACTATGGAGTTCAAATAAGTTCAAGAAAATGAAATCCCTTTGTAACAGACAAGTTTCCGTGTGAAACCCTGATACTTCGAATGAGATTGTTCGTTTTGTACACGAAGTGCATACAGTTTTTCACGTAAGCCTCTCTACTTTATTGCCCATGCTATGTGGATTAAATGATGACACCATGCCAACTTTCAACCTTTTCAGAGTTCATTGTTAGTGCTTTTCAATTTTAGGGTCTTATAGCTGAAAAAAATCAGTAAATGTATGAAAAATAACAAATGAAGTCCGAAAGGGTTGAGAATTGATGATGTGGCTTTGAATGGTGCATTTTGAACACAGAAAAACTATGGAGTTCAAATAAGTTCAATAAAATGAAAACCCTTTGTAACAGACGAGTTTCTGTATGAAACCCTGATACTTCGAATGAGATTGCCCGTTTTGTACACGAAGTGCATCCAGTTTTTGCCGTGAGCCTCTCTAATTTCTTGCACATGCTATGTGGGTGAAATGATGACACCATGCCAACTTTCATCCTTTTAAGAGTTCATTTGTAGTGCTTTTCAATTTCAGGGTCTTATAGCTCAAAAAAATCAGTAAATGCATGAAAAATAACAAATGAAGTCAGAAAGGTTTGAAAATTGATGATGTGTCTTTGAATGGTGCATTTTGAACATAGAAAAACTATTGAGTTCAAATAAGTTCAAGAAAATGAAATCCCTTTGTAACAGACAAGTTTCCGTGTGAAACCCTGATATTTCGAATGAGATTGTCTGTTTTGTACACGAAGTGCATCCAGTTTTTCCCGTAAGCCTCTCTACTTTCTTGCACATGCTATGTGGGTGAAATGATGACACCATGCCAACTTTCAACCTTTTTAGAGTTTATTTGTAGTGCTTTTCAATTTCAGGGTCTTATAGCTCAAAAAAATCAGTAAATGCATGAAAAATAACAAATGAAGTCAGACAGGTTTGAAAATTGATGATGTGTCATTGAACGGTGTGTTTTGAACACAGAAAAACTACGGAGTTCCAATAAGTTCAAGAAAATGAAATCCCTTTGTAACAGACGAGTTTCCGTGTGAAACCCTGAACTTCGAATAAGATTGTCCGTTTTGTACACGAAGTGCATCTAGTTTTTGCCGTAAGCCTCTCTACTTTCTTGCACATGCTATGTGGATGAAATGATGACACCATGCCAACTTTCAACCTTTTCAGTGTTCATTGTTAGTGCTTTTCAATTTTAGGGTCTTATAGCTCAAAAAATCAGTAAATGTATGAAAAATAACAAATGAAGTCAGAAAGGGTTGAGAATTGATGATGTGGCTTCGAATGGTGCATTTTGAACACAGAAAAACTATGGAGTTCAAATAAGTTCAATAAAATGAAATCCCGTTGTAACAGACGACTTTCTGTATGAAACCCAGATACTTCGAATGAGATTGCCCGTTTTGTACACGAAGTGCATCCAGTTTTTGCCGTAAGCCTCTCTACTTTCTTGCACATGCTATGTGGGTGATGTGATGACACCATGCCTACTTTCATCCTTTTCAGAGTTCATTTGTAGTGCTTTTCAATTTCAGGGTCTTATAGCTCAAAAAAATCAGTAAATGGATGAAAAATAACAAATGAAGTCAGAACGGTTTGAAAATTTATGATGTGTCTTTGAATGGTGCATTTTGAACATAGAAAAATTATTGAGTTCAAATAAGTTCAAGAAAATGAAATCCCTTTGTAACAGACAAGTTTCCGTGTGAAACCCTGATATTTTGAATGAGATTGTCTGTTTTGTACACGAAGTGCATCCAGTTTTTCCCGTAAGCCTCTCTACTTTCTTGCACATGCTATGTGGGTGAAATGATGACACCATGCCAACTTTCAACCTTTTTAGTGTTTATTTGTAGTGCTTTTCAATTTCAGGGTCTTATAGCTCAAAAAAATCAGTAAATGCATGAAAAATAACAAATGAAGTCAGAAAGGTTTGAAAATTGATGATGTGTCATTGAATGGTGCATTTTGAACACAGAAAAACTATAGAGTTCAAATAAGTTCAATAAAATGAAATCCCTTTGTAACAGACGAGTTTCTGTATGAAACCCTGATACTTCGAATGAGATTGCCCGTTTTGTACACGAAGTGCATCCAGTTTTTGTCGTAAGCCTCTCTACTTTCTTGCACATGCTATGTGGTTGAAATGATGACACCATGCCAACTTTCAACCTTTTCAGAGTTAATTTGTAGTGCTTTTCAATTTCAGGGTCTTATAGCTCAAAAAAAATCAGTAAATGCATGAAAAATAACAAATGAAGTCAGAAGGGTTTGAAAATTGATGATGTGGCTTTGAATGGCGCATTTTGAACACACAAAAACTATGGAGTTCAAATAAGTTCAAGAAAATGAAATCCCTTTGTAACAGACGAGATTCCGTGTGAAACCCTGATACTTCGAATGAGATTATCCGTTTTGTACACGAAGTGCATCTAGTTTTTGTCGTAAGCCTCTCTACTTTCTTGCATATGTTATGTGGGTGAAATGATGACACCATGCCAACTTTCAACCTTTTCAGAATTAATTTGTAGTGCTTTTCAATTTGAGGGTCTTATAGCTTTTTCATAAAGAACTTTTTTGTTACAAACTTTAATATCAAAAAGAAATATAATAAAATAAAATAAATAAGTAATTAGAAACAAATTAATATAAACTTTGATAAAATATATAAGTAGAAAAAAATAAAAAAATAAAAAAAACTTCAATAACATAAATATAATTTATGAAACTAAAACTATAAATGTTTTTTCTGTTGAAAACATTATAAGCAACCTCTAGTATTATTGAATCTAAAATTATATAAAATTGATGCAACTAAAATTATCAAGTTATTTTCTGTTCAAAATCAATAAAAGCAAAAAGAATTTTCATAATGATTTTTTTGTTAGAAACTTTAATAGCAAAAAGAATTATCATAAAATAAAATAAATAAGTAATTAGAAACAAAATAAAATAAAATAAATAAGTATTTTGTTGTAAGTGAAACAAAACAAAATAAATTAAGCAAAAAAGAAAACAAAAAAACTGAGAAAAAAATAAAAAAAATGCCACCTACTGGGCCACCACAGCGTGAATACGACTAGAAATCCATCCATGGGCCAGGATTCAGGCCCGCAGAAGGCCCAGTAGGCCCACAGGCATAGCAGTGTTAGATTAGGCCCGTAAGCCTGCAATTCAGAGGAGCTCTAGAGGGGTGCGGCAGTGGGGCTTATAAACCACTGCACGCCCCTCTCAACTAACGAGGTGGGACTAAACTTTCGATGCGGGCGCAGCAGCACAAGGCCTTTGGTCCCGGTTGGTGGCACCAACCGGGACTAAAGGGGTGCATTGGTACCGCTTCGTGGCACCAACCAGGACCAATGCCCCCTCTTTAGTCCCGGTTGGTGCCACCAACGGGGACCAAAGGCCTCTGCTTCCCTCCCTTTGGGCTGCTGAAAAGAGACCTTTGGTCCTGGTTGGTGGCACAAACCGGGACTAAAGGGAGCATTGGTCCCGGTTTGTGCCACGAACCGAGACTAATGCCCTTGGTATATAAGTGGCACTTAGCAATTTTACACAGTTCATCACCACAGTTGCACCCGACGACGCCGAGCACATCGACGCCGCCAGGCTGCCCCGCCGTCGCCGTCGCCCGCGCCCCTGCCCCGTCCCGCCCCCACCATCGCCGTCGCTCTCGTCGCCGTCGTCGTCGCCCGC
>NC_057802.1:34151696-34164581 GCF_018294505.1 Triticum aestivum
GCCCCTGCCCTGAGCCCGCGCCCCTGCCCTGAGCCCGCGGCCCTGCCCCTGCCTCGACGCCGCTTCACGCCCCCGGCCTACCCCAACCACACGCCGCCGCCACGTTCGGTCCGGCCGCCGGCCTTCCACTTTTTTTTCAGATAAATGATGTTTTTTTAGATTATGTGCATATATGTGTGATTATATGTATGTGTGTATATATGATTATATATGTCCTGTTTTTTTTAGATTTTTTTCATATATATGATGATTTTATATATAGAAAGTTTTTATATATGACTATGGATATATGAGCAATGATGATCCATGGATGTATGCATTGATATATATGAGAAATGATGTTCATAGAATATTTACCAAGTATATATGTATTTTTGTTCATATATGTATTTTTATTCATATATGTATTTTTATCGGGTAAGTCGTTGTCGATATACCCCCTCCCGATAACTTCAACATGAGGGGGGGGAACGATATACAAATGTTTGTATTTTTTTGGTGATATTAATTATTGTAGAATATGCAAATGTTTGTATATTCATATGAACAATGCATTAGGCAAAACCTTTAATTTTATTCTAAATTTTCTATTTAAACATTTTAAAAAAAGCATAGTATTATTTCAGAATTTTCTATCGTGCATAGACCGATTTTAGACCACGGGAGCACCCCCACCCCCCTATCGTTGCAAAAGTTGCTAAGTGATATTAAGAAGGAAGAAGAAGAAAAAGAAGGATAGGAAAAAAGAAAATAAGAAGAGGAAGAAAGGAGAGGAAGAAGAGGAGAAATAAATAAGAAGAGGAAAAAGGAAGAAAAAGAAGAGGAGAAGAAGAAAGGAATAGAGGAGAAGAAGAAAAAATAGAAATTCTATTTTTTCTTCTTCTCCTCTATTTTTTTCTTATTTTTTTTTCTTCGATCTTCTCATCTATTCCTTTCTTTTTCTCCTCTTTTTATTTCTTCTTTGTCTTCTTTTTTTTATCGGGTATGCCGTTGTCGATATACCCCCTCCCGATAACTTCAACATGAGGGGGGGGTTCGATATACCCCCTCCCCGATAACATTATTTTCCCATGTATGTATGTCGTCGTCGTCGATATAATTAACCCCCTCTCCCCGATAACTTCGACATGAGGGGCGGTCGATATATATATATATATATATATATATATATATACCCCCTCTCGACCGCGATAACTTATACAACGGGAGTACCCCCCGACCCTCTCGCTCGACCAAAGCTCTTGAAGCGTTGCCGAGGCCACCCCAAACCCTAGAGAAGCTTCGAGGCCAGGCCACTAATATGATTCCTTATTGTGCGCTTAGATAGCTAGTTCTACGTCGTTTGCCACTAATATATCCACTATCATGTTTGAATAATAATTGCCATGTTGTAAATATTTGCAGAAACTATCAATCCGCACCCCCGAGACGAAGCAACAAATCGGTGTTGAGGGACATAATTGCACATAGAAGTGATGCCGTCTTCGAGTTTCTCAACGACAAATGCACCGATGGTCTGGAAACATTGGTGGAGGAGGAAGAAGCAGGCTACGACGATGATGAAACAATGGAGGAAGGACACCATGATGATGGCTCCGGTGACCGAATGGAGGAGGACGAAGGACACCGTGATGACGGCTCCGGTGACCGAACGAAGTCCGGCCAGGTATATATATTAATTAAGCATGTGCTGACTATAGCTAATTGATGCATTAATTGTTTTTGGTATGTACACATATTAACTCTCTTCTTTCTTGTTTTCTAGCCCTCTGGATCGAGCACCACGTCAGTAACGAGATGAGGCCCGGCGAAAAAGTTGCGCATGGATGAAAGATACACGATCGTCGAAATTGATCGCGCATGCGAACCGATTGACCCCCTCCGGACGAAGCAAAAATTTAATGCTCATTGCGGGGTTCTAGTTAGGGACATGATCCTGATCAGCATAGAGCAATGCTTGAAGCCCAAGGACAAAGACTCTCAGGTGTCTTATGTCAGTGATCGGCAGAAAGCTGAACTTTGGACTGCGCTGCAGGAAAATTTCACCTTTCTGCGAGAGGAGGATCCGGAGAACCCAGTCAATAAGCCAATGATGAAGGCTTATGCTCTCAAGAAAATGGCTGAGCTATTCAGGAGAGGGAAGAATGAGCTGAAAAAAGAGTATGTCGACAAAGAGAAGACTCCAGAATTCACCGGCCGGTTTGAGAAGATTGCAGATCAGTGGGACGCATTTGTCTCCAAAAAGACATCTGAGAGAGCAGCGAAGATGTCAGCGACAAACAAGAAAAATGCTACAAAGAAGAAGCATCACCATCGCACGGGGTTAGGTGGCTACCTGAAAGCCCGGCCTAAGTGGGACAAGGCTGAGATTGACCTCCTTAATAAAGGGGTCGAACCAGAGACGCGACGCTGGCCAGACCGTTGCAGGACATGGTTCTTCGGGGTTGGGGGAACATTGGACCCTATAATAGGCCAGTGTGTTTGGACGAATGAGCAGCTGGATACACCCATCGAGAAGCTAAAGGACTTGATGGAAGAAGCGCATCAAGGGACGTTCGTCCCGGACAAAGAGAAAGACGAGCTCACAGAGCACCCAGACGTACACGAGGCACACTAGGCTCCCTTCCGTGGAAGGCTGGGTTTCCGGACACGGGCGGTTACAAAAGCCAGGAGAGGAGGAAGAAAGTGGAGCATGACCAACTGCAGGCGTTGCACGCAAGGGTGCAAGCGATAGAGGAGCGAGAAGCAAATCGCAGCAAACAAACTGCCGAAGCTTCCCTCGAAGCTACCCCGCCATCTCAGCAGAGAAGCAGCGTGGCTTCCACCGAGCTGCTTCAGCAGAAGCCTGTCTTCACGGCTCCTGCTAGCTACCCCGGGGATGCTATCATGGAGGCTCAACATTGCCACCTTATGACGCGATGGATGAAACTCAAAGTCAAGACGGCTGTTGGCTCTGTTTTACCTACTGGACCTGGCGCAACCTACCACTACCGGCCGATTCCAGAAGGATATGCTAGGGTGATGGTGGACGAAATAACGGACGGATTTGAGGACCTGGAGCTTGACCACCCTACGGGTGAAGGGAAGATTCGGCTGGGTTCTTCTCTAAAGACCCAATGCTTATGGAGGAAGGAGCTCATCAACCTTCCAAACTGGAAGCCTCCGCCTCCTCCTCCTGCTCCGGCGAGTCAAGGCACTCCGCCTCCTCCTCCGCCTCCTCCTCCTCCTCCGGCGAGTGATCAGGGCACTCAACCTCCTTCTCCGGCGCGTGGCGGCACTCCACCTCCTTCTCCGCCTGCGCCAGGACGCCCGAGCAGCCAACCTCCTCCTTCTCCGCCTCGCCAGCAAGGGCGGAAGAGACCCGCCGCCGCCCCGGCTGCTCCGGCGCATCGTACTCCTTCTCCTCCGCCTAAGCAAGCACGAAAGAAGACAGTCGCAGCCGCTCCATCTGCTCCGGCTTCTAGCAGTACAGCCAGAGGCGGGAGGCAATATGATTCGGTCCTTCTCTGAGGACTCCAGAGAAGTTATCATACGAGAGGACCGAGGAGGAAACCAGGAAGATCGTGCGAGCCGAAGTGACAAGCTTCTTTGAAAAGTCTGCTCCAGAGGAGAAGATAGATCCGGTGAAAGCGAAGTGCACTCTGGCTGCCCTGAAGAAAGCACCAAAGTCTCCGCCGAAAGGCAACTATGACCGTGTTATTGAAAAGTCATTTGCCGAAGCGGATCGGTCAGGAAGGCTGTCAGTGATCGAAGGTTAGCAGAACGACCAGCTGGGAAAACAATTGTCCAGCTCGGCGAACAAGCGAACCAAATGTGCCCCCCGCTGAAGGTGCGTAGCGACGATAGCGTCGCTAATGATCCGAGGATGGTGCCCGGTTATAGCAATCTTGGAGATTACCTGCCCGACGATGTAGATTATGATTTCTTGGAGGTGGACGAACACAGATACCAGTACGGGCAGCCTCTCGTCAAAGATGGAAGTCCTCCTCTAACAAGGATGATGCGAAGATTCCATGATTGGTACCTGAAAACCTGCAGAGAGTCTGATGGGATGAGTACTTTGACGCTGAGAGTTAAAGAGGAGCATGACCTCGTTGGAATTGAACTGTTGAATGTTCCATTTGAGGAGTTCTTCGAGTTTTTCAATAAAAAGGCCCTCGATAAATTGATGATGACTTGCTACTGTCTGTAAGTACTACTTATGTCATTAAGTCTCTATATATAGGTCAGCTCTTTCATTGCATGTATATATAATTATCCTCACTATATTATGCAGGTTGAAGATCGCCGAATTGAAGAAAAAACAAATCGGTGATATTGGATTCATTAACACAAATCTCATAGATGCTTATCAGGTTGACAAACATCCCAAAGACACCGAGAAAAACTTGCTACAATCATTGGTATTAAATCAAAACAAAGCTATAATACTCTTTCCTTACAAATTCAAGTGAGTGTTACTATCTTTTGCATATTCGGTTTCCCTTATTACTCGAGGTTATAGTAATGTAATTGATGAGTTATGCATGCGTGCGCAGGTTCCACTATATTCTCCTGGAGATTAAGCTTGAGCAGGGACTAGTAACCGTCTTTGACTCGAGACGAAAAGATCCCAAGGAGTATGCGGACATGACTGAAACACTGGAGAAGTAAGTTAAATCGATCATTATCGCACCATGTCGGCAACTTTGTTCATTTCCTGATATCAAGTAATTGTTTTCTTTGTCTGGCAGGGTTTGGAGAAAATTCACCTCAAAAGCTCCGGGACTGCTGAAGAACCTGCAATTTAAACACCCGAAAGTAAGTACTACTAGCTAGTTCCACGCATCTCCTAGTGATTCAAGCGCTAGTTTCATCAATACCATTTAGTATGCTTGCTTATCAGTTTGATTGTCCTCTATTTCTTCTAAAGTGGTTGTGGAAGGAATTCGGGAATAATTACTGTGGATACTACGTTTGCGAGTGCATCCGCAACACGACCTGTGAGCGGGGCTACTCTGACAAACAATATGAAGTGCGTAAGCAATAATATTCACAATTTTATTTTATTACCATCATTTGTGTTGATTTTCATTCATTCATATATTTGTATTGACCCCCTTCTTCAAATTTAGGTGTTTCGGATGCGGGATGAACTCCTAGCACCAGATCGCATGCGAGGAATTCAAGAGGAATTGGCGGCATTCTTTCTTGACCACATGATCGATAAAAACGGAGAATACCATGTGGACTCTAAGTTCGTATATAATTAGGGGATTATATTCTAAGAGATCTTATATTGTATATATGTAGCCAGTAGCGTCGGATAGATATACGAAAACTTGTTGTTCGACCAATCTCTCGGAGAATGAGAGGTCGGTATCACTTCTCTCTGTATGCATATATATGTTCATGACGATCTTCTGTTTCCTTCATTTGCTTACTAGCTAGCGTGTCGAGTCCTCTCTATACGTATAGTACGTAGCGTCGACCAAGCACAGAGATAAGAGAGGACACTTCTCTCTATTAATTAGCTAGCTAACACAATATATGAAACACCTAAATTAACCTCCCAAAACCCCCTAACCCCCCCCCCCCTTCAAAAAAAACCCCAGCCCCTGAAATGCTGACGCGTGGATGCTTTTTGGTCCTGGTTGGTGTCACCAACCGGGACCAAAGGCCCTCCTGCCTGGGCTGGCCGCAGCGGCCACGTGGAGGCCCATCTGTTCCGGTTCGTGTAAGAACCGGGAGTAAAGGCCTAGGGCATTAGTACCGACCTTTTAGTCTTGGTTCCTAAACCGGGACAAATGTCCCTTTTTCTACTAATGTTAGTGTTTGTGCCAAGTAAAGCCTTTATGATTACTTTGGGTGATAGTTGTTTGATCTTGCTGAAAAACAGAAAACTTTGCGCTCATGAAAACGTGTGTCATTGTTTATCAGGGAGTGCTTTTAAGTTGATTCTTTTTGCAGAAGATCAATATACAAATTATCTAGGTCTTCAGAATTTTTTCAGAATTTTTTGAGTTACAGAAGCATTCTAAAGTGTCAGATTACTACAGACTGTTCTGTTTTGACAGATTCTGTTTTCTTTGTTGGTGTGCTTATTTTGCTGGCTCTATGGTTTTCTTTGATGAGTTTTTGCCATAGAAAAGTTGGAATACAGTAGATATAATACAAAAACAAAATATGAATTGGTTTAACACAACACTTATAGTAGTGGTTTGCTTTCTTTTACTAATGGATCTCACGAAGGTTTTGTTGAGTTTTGTGTGATTGAAGTTTTCATGTTTTGGGTTATCTTACGATGGATGAAAGAAGGATAGAAGAGCCTAAGCTTGGGGATGCCCCGGAATCCCAAGCTTTTATCCAAGAAATAGCAACCAACTAAGCTTGGGGATGCCCCCGACTGGCATCCCCTCTTTCTTCTAACGACTATCGGTATTTTACTGGAAACTATATTTTTATTTGTCACATTATATGTGTTTTGCTTGGAGCATCTTGTATGATACGAGTCTTTGCTTGTTTTATTTTGCTTTTTAAGTCATCAATCCTTGCTGAATACGCCTATTTGAGAGAGCCAAATTTATATCATGATTTGTTAGGATTGCTCTCTATGCTTCACTTAAAACTTTTAAGAGCTATGGACTTGCTCTAGTGCTTCACTTATATCTTTGAGCACGGTGTGCTTAGTATTGAAGAATTGCTCTCTTGCTTCACTTAAATTTATTTGAGATTTAGTATTTTTGAATAAATTCTCTGTTACTTCACTTAAATTATTTTGAGATAAAGAAATTTTTATGCTCACGATCTTCACTTATATTTGCTCGAGCTTATGAAAAGCAACATATGAAAATTAGTCTCAAAGTGATAGATATCGAAGAAGGATAAAGTAAAAACTATCATGAAGATCATTGGACAAAATAAACTTGATTCTTAGTAATAGTTTTGAGATATGATGATGTGATATGTGAGTTATGTTGATGAGTAATTATGCTTTCATAAGAATATTGGTGTTAAAGTTTGTGATTCCCTATGCATGGACGAAAGTCAATAATCATGCAATGAAAATTATATCCTACTTGTGGTGCATTATTCGGTGTTACTATGCTTAATGCTTGCTTTACGAGATTATCCGTGGCTTGGTTAGTCGCTTCTCAATCTTTTGCTAGCCTTCATTTTGCACCAAGTATGATCTCTACTTGTGCATCCAAAATCCTTTAAACCAGTTTTGCCACATGAGTCCACTATATCTACCTATATGCGGTATTCTTTTTGCCATTCTAAGCAAATTTGTATGTGCCATCTCTAATTTTCAAAATAAACTTCTCTTCTGTGTGTTTGTTTCGCTCGCGGGGCGGTGAGGGGTGACTAATATTTTCCATGCTAGATGTGTTATTCTCAAGATGAGTGTTTATTCACTTGTCATTGCACCAGAGTAAGGCAAAGGTTTTAGGGATGCCCAGTCCCAAAATGAAAAAAAATATTTACTTTATGTTGTCAAATAATAAATTCCTTGTAAAATGTTGGTATGGAATGCACCCGTGGATACGGTTAGTAATGGAAAGTGAAAGTATGGTGG
Source organism: Triticum aestivum (assembly GCF_018294505.1). Taxonomy (NCBI): domain Eukaryota; kingdom Viridiplantae; phylum Streptophyta; class Magnoliopsida; order Poales; family Poaceae; genus Triticum; species Triticum aestivum. The sequence continues at coordinate 34,159,255 of NC_057802.1, forward strand.
AAAAATGAATAACTTTAATTTCTGTTTGGGAACCGCCTATGATATATCTAGCATGGAAAGTGTTCGGAACTGTAAGTCGTTTTCGTTTGTGGAATGGATACACCTCCCAAAATGTTTTTATCTCTAAGTTTTTCGCTTTGAGTTCTGGCACATCTACAAATCCCTACTTCCCTCTACGAAGGGCCTTTCTTTTACTTTATGCAATTTTTATTCTTGAAATTGAGTCTCCATCTTCTTTTATAAAAAGCACCAACTAGGAGGCACTATGATTGTGAGTAACTATTGGGTGTAGCTAATATTCGAGTATGTTTCATGAATGGATCAATGTTTGAGCATGATGGGCTAGGGATAACTTATTTTAGCGTTGATATTTTGAAAGACATGGTTGCTTGTTGATATGCTTGATTATCTAAATTATTATGTCAAAACTAGACTATTGTTTTGAATCACATGAAAATCCAAATGTCCATGCTATAAAGAAAGAATATGATATGACATGATAAAAAGCACTCCACTCCAGAAATTCTATTTTAGCACTTACCTACTCGAGAACGAGCAGGAGTTAAGCTTGGGATGCTGATACGTATCTATAATTTTTTGATTGTTCCATGTTGTTTTATTATCAATCTTGGATGTTTTATAATCATCATATAGTCATTCTATATCATTTTTTGGTACTAACCTATTGACATAGTGCCAAGTGCAAGTTGCTGTTTTTTGCATGTTTTTTACATCGCAGGAAATCAATATCAGATGGAGTCCAAATGCAACGAAACTTCACGGAGATTTTCTTGGACCAGAAGAAAGATATTGGGCTCTGGTTGCACCTGGGGGGAGGCCCGAGGAGGGCACAACCCACCAGTGCGCGCCAGGAGGCCGCAGAGCGCGCCCCGGGGGGTTGTGCCCACCTCGGGTACCCCCTGGACCACCTCTTTGCTCTATAAATACCCCAAAAATACCAGAACCCTAGAAGCTTCGACGAAATATTCATTCAGCCGGCGCAGAGTCCAGAAACACCAGATCCAATCTAGACACCATCACAGAGGGGTTCACCACTTCCATTGGTGCCTCTTCGATGATGCGTGAGTTGTTATTTGTAGACCTTCGGGTCCGTAGTTAGTAGCTTGATGGCTTTTCTCTCTCTCTCTCGCTGAATTGTGGCTGAGCGGGGGGCACAAGCTGACAGGGGGGAGAAGAACTTCCTGTCTGTGATGCTTAATGCAAGCGAGAGCACAGACGCAATGAGGAAGTTGTTGACGCAAGACTACGTGAGCGCACTTACATACGAGCACTTACTTGCAGGGTCGGTGACCATGTCCTTCACGCTGTCAAGCCTGGTGTACCTTGTGGCGATGTACCCCGAGGTAGAGGAGAAGCTACTCAAGGAGATTGACGCTTTTGGGCCCAAAGATGTGGTACCCAATGTTGAGGACATCCAGACCAAATTCCCTTATATGGAGCAGGTTAGTTGGATTCAGAACATGAGTCAAGTGCTCAAAACTAAATAGTACTTCTCATACGATTCAGTCTCAAAACTATAGATGCAATTAGTTGCCTGCTTATTTCCCGGGCATATAAATGTGACTTGTTTTCGTTCGTTAATTAGATTCTTCTTTGAGAGTTTTTTTTGTATGATATATAGGTTTTGAAAGAGACGATGAGATTCTACACTGTGTCCCCGCTGATTGCAAGGGAGGCATCCGAGGATGTCCAGATTGGAGGCTATGTCCGTCCTAAGGTTAGTGCCATGTGCTTCCTACGTTACCAACCCGTAAACATCAGGCCCTAATTGTTTCAACTATCATTCCTCCCATAACAAAGCAGCCTATTTGTCGAATATTGTTGCACCAAGTTAATTTTTTAACAAAGAGTAAAAACAATTGGAGTGATATTCAGGGTACTTGGGCGTGGCTAGCACCGGGCGTACTAGCAAAAGAACCAAAGCAGTTCCCAGACCCCGACGTGTTTCGGCCTGAGCGGTTTGACCCTGAGAGCGAGGAATGCAAGCGAAGGCATCCCTATGCATTCATTCCCTTTGGTATTGGACCCCGGGCATGCATTGGGCAGAAGTTCGCGTTCCAGCAGCTCAAGCTCGTCATCCTCCACCTCTACCGCCACCACGTCTTCAGGCACTTGCCCAACATGGAATGCCCGCTGCAGTTCCAGTATTCCATCTTGGTCAACTTCAAGCATGGTGTCAAGCTCCAGGTCATCGAAAGGAAGACTTGATATGTGTCTAGCAAGTAGCAACTCTATCTAAATACCATGGATATGTGTTCTTATAAAAAAGATGTGAATTTATGAAATATGTACATGCTGTTTTGTAGAACATACATGGAGATTCTGTAATGCGTACTTGTTCTTATATATGGAATAAAAGCTGATGCATGTCGTTGTTTTCGTTCCCGAAAAGATTACATCACATTTTCTATACATCTATTATATTACTCGCGAATAACCTGTGGTTGGATGGTTAGAAGGACTGTTGTATCCCCAGCACATCAGAGTTTAAGTCCCAGAGTTGACATTGATGCTGGCATTTTCCTGAATTTATTTCAAGCCTTCTGGTGATATGGGTTCTGTAGGAGGAGACGTTCCTATCGACTACGAAGGCGTTTGTGACGACGTCATCAATCTCAAAATGATGTGTCGGCTCTGTCCTTAGGAGGTGCTCATAGAGGTAGGATGTGTGTGTTTATTGGGCCGAGTATATGCTTGTGTATGTGAGCTATTTCGATTGTACTGTGTAAAAAAATTCTCACTAAAAAACTGCAAAAAGGTATTTTTGTCCAATAGATTGATTGGGTAAAAGTAATCTAAGAATTAGATGACATTGATTGATTCAGCCTTCGCTGCACACCTAGGGTGGCCGATCTCGAGCCATCGAATCCGAGCGGGGCAGGGGCGGTGCTGGTATCATTGCCATTTGCCAGAGATGACCAAGGGATTTTCATTCAAGCGACATGCATGCAATACGATGGAGTCACTGATCCCTTGTCGATTGAGTTGCTGGCTTGCCAGGATGCGATGATCCTAGCACGTGATATGGGATGGCAAAGTGTGCTAGTGGAGACAGATTGTCGGGAGATTCAAAGTATGTGGATCTCATCCCAGAAATCTACCGGCTTTCATACCTTACGGGAGATGGAGGAAGTTTTTTTTTTTTTGAGGGACGGGAGATAGAGGAAGTTAGTAATCTTCTTCAGGGATTCGAGCTCAGGATCTCTGGCCGTCAGTCAAATTAAGTGACTCACTGGTTAGCGAAGGAGGCTTTAGAAATTGTTACACAATCTGTAATTTTTAATGTAATTACTGCCTGGCTGACTGAGGTTGTTTACTCAGACATGCTTACACCTGTTGAATAAAGTGCCGAAGTGCGTTTAGCTTCAAAAAATAAAGGGCGGCCGGTCTCTGTATGTTCTTACAATTCCTTCTCCCGTTGACAGAACCACGGTCGTGCCTCAGGCTGGACGGAGCGAGCGGGCTTTTCGGCCCGCTCGTGGCCCGTTGGGGACCGGACCGTTCGGTCCTGGCCCGTTGATGAAATTATCCGGTCCGGTTACAGAATTTGGGCCCGATATTTTGTTGGTCCGGTCCGGTCTTTGACCGAGCCGACCGAGCGGACCGAAGCGCGCTGCAGGCCGTTCCTCGTCATCGCGGCCACCACACGCTCTGGCCGGCCAGATCCGCGCGCTGGGTGACCGACGACCACGCCCCGCCGTCCCTCTCCCGCGTGGGCGCGCCCCTCCTTGATTTGTTTCCGTTTATTGAGTCGAACAAAGAAGAAAACTCAAGTCGCGCGTGAGGTAGAAGAGAACAGAAAATAGAAAGAACACGCCATCGCACCCGTGATTATCTGAGAGTCACACAGGGGCAAGAGGCAGTCACGCCCTACCGTTTGGTTTTTCCTTTTAGTCAGTCGACAGAAAATATAAAGAGAGAATGAGATAAACATGATTCGATCCGATAATTTAGGCGCTTCCCACGACAACTCCTTGCTGTTGTTCCTTTTATTTGCTAGTAATGAGAGAAATAAGTTCGATCGGATAATCAGGCGCCATCCCATGACGCAGTTTCCTCTTATTTAGACGAACATGCAGAAAATAGAAGGAACAAACAGAGAAAAAATGGTTGGATCCGACAATCACGGTGTCATCCCACGACTATCTTCACGTCAGAATTAATCCACCAATCACGGCAAGGCTCATACAAGGAAAATCATGGGTCCATGCACGCGCTAAATTACTTGCATGCAATGGAAAAAACTGCTAAAAATATACTTGCGGACGCTCGAGGCTAACCGTCGCGCTGCCCCCTCTCGCTCGCCTTCCTCTCCCCAGCGCCGCCGCTCCCTCGCGTGGCTGTTCCCCCTCTCCCCGGCGCGGCCGCGCCGCTCCCTCTCTCTCTCTTGTGCCTCTCCCTCACGCCGCCGCGCCGTCAACAGGTGCGTCTTCTCCGGCTCTGGCCACCGTGCTGCTTCTCCGACAACCTCTCCGACATCCTGGGCCCACATGCAGTGACTGGACGTCGCCGGACCGTGAGGACCGCCGGTCCGCACCGAGCATCTCGTCCGCCGGTCCGGTCCCTGAAATCTGGACCGCTGCCCTGCTCGGTCCGGTCCGGACCGGACCGCCGGCGGCCGGTCCAATCGACGGCTCGGACCGGGCCCGGACCGGCCCGGACCGTGTCCACCCTGAGTCGTGCCACCGCACTGCCCCGCGGATGTACCCATGTTTTTTTTTGGTATGCTCATCTGTCTCTTACACGGCACTAATTTGGGAGAGAAATAATATTTGCTTGAAAACTCGGCATCATCGAAAGCCAACAGCAATGCTAGCTTTCGAGTTCCATGAGTAGAGACAATCTCCACCATTGCACTGCGATGTCGTTCTGTTCACTTTGTACCACTCATCGATTAGTGCATGTATTCCGTCAGACTCCAGTCCTTTTCAGTTCGTATATAATTATATAAGTATTGTCTGAATTCAAAGTATCTCTACATTGACCAAACTTATAGAAAAAATATATTAACATTCACATTACCAAATCAACACGGGTAGATTCATTATGAAAGGAGTTGGTGGCGAGGACTGGACCATTTTCAATAGGGAGCGACACAGGAGGCGAAAACCTAGTCGTGCCCCATCAACCCCACCCTCCTCCTCTTCCCTTTGCCTTCGCCGGGGCATGCCGGCGGGCAAAGCCCCCTCTGGTGGACAGCGGCAACGGGGCTCCTCTGCTTTGTCATGTAGTGTGGCGAGTTTGGCGGGTATCGTCCTATGTCGGACCAGGTTTGAGCGCATGCGATCACATGACTCTCTTCTGCT
>NC_057802.1:34164931-34307799 GCF_018294505.1 Triticum aestivum
CTGGGACCCACGTAGGCCGGTGCGGTCTCTGGACTCTCCTTTGAGTGGTTTTCGGCAATGCGACCATCCATAGGCCTCTTATGTATATGTGGGGTAGACACACGATATAATCTCTGCCAATTGCAATACAAAAGCACATGCACACAGGGGACCCGGAGGCATGTGCCGGCGCCCGGCTGTCTGATTTGTTGTATTGTGACGGCGTGACGGGGAGGAGTGCTGGTTGTCAGGTGTGATTGCTTTAATCCTTGGATCGAAAGGGCGATGAAATCTAGCCTAGAGACAGAATGGGTGAGAAATAGAGGGAAAGAAACTAAATGCAACAAAGTTATAAGTCCAACTCACTACTCTATTCATTTTTGCACTAAACATAGTTTCTGCACAGTTAAGCCCCATGTAATTTATCGAGTACTCGGCTTATAGCTAGCACTGGCACGGAGCCGTTAGTTGTCGCTGTGATAGCCTCGTTGGAATTAAATTCGCCTTCTTTGTGGAAAAAGCTAGTGGTTAACCGATGGATCTTTCCTTTTACATCCACCACGTTCCACGCTTGACACGTCTTGATGGACCAGCGCAGAGCTTGTCTCCTCCATCCCTATCTCTAATGAGATGGCAGCATATTTTTATCTCTTCTATCCATTCGGTGAATCTCATCTGACCATGTAGAGCACTCTGTACTGCAGTTCTCGCAACTAAGCACCTGTTTCGAAAAGGCATACCGCAACAAAAAATGGGGTGATGCAGAGACCATGGGGTGCTCTCTTCGTTGCAGCCGTCGGTGTTCTTGCAAGTTTTCGCAACAGTAGTCTTGTTGCAGGAATACATAGAAGAAGCTAGAGATGTTGGATCCTATTGCAATGAAGGTTTTGCAACAAGAGTCTTGTTACAGAAAAATAAGAGAAGACATTTTGCATCAAGGGTCTTGTTGTAGAAAAATACAGAAGAAAAAGATTTGCAACAGGGGTCTTGTTGCAGTAAATTAAAAAAGAGAATATTTTGCAACGGACGCCTTGTTGCAGAAAATTAGAGAAGAAATTTTTGTAACAAGGCTCATGTTGCAGAAAGTTAGAGAAGAAGAGATTCCGCAACAAGAGCATTGTTACAGGAAATTAGAGAAGAATAACGTACGGCTTGCGTTGTACAATCGAACGGCTCGAGAGGCGGCGAATCTTTTTAAAAGATCCGCCGGCCGACGCGTACCTTGTTTGTAGATAATCTGAATACTTTTTTCATGGCCTCACTGTTCATTAACAAGGGTAAGCCGTTTATATTATATAAACCAAATGACTTTTATGTGGACACACGGCTTACTTGCAAGTAAGTCAAGTGTCTTCATGTTGTCTAATGATATGATGATCTTTCAAGCGAAGGAAAAGGATGACTCAGTTGTACCTGATGAGAGGGGTGGAGAGGTAAAGGTTACAGAACCAGACCCAAAGAAGAAGAAGCCAACTCCGCCATCATCTGAAACTTCGGGAGAGGCTGTGGCGCAGCCCTGCCAGTCGCAATGAGATGCCTAAGTTGGAACTGCCGGGGGCTTGGGAACCCCGAGGCAGTTCGAGAGCTTCGCAGAATTGTGAAGCAGGAAGGACCCGCCTTACTCTTTGTGTCAGAAACGAAGATTAGGGCACAGAGGGTAGAGATTTTGCAACACAGCTTGGGCTTTGCTGGCTGTTTTGTGGTGGATGGTTCCGGGCTCAGTGGTGGCATCGGCCTCTTCTGGTCAAGGGAAGTGAAAGTTGGTTTACAGAGCTTCAATTCTGGGCACATTGATGTAATGGTTCAGAAAGCTGATTTGACGTCTCCGGAATGGAGAATGACGGGGTTCTATGGAGCTCCTAGGAGTGAGGATAGGCGCCATAGCTGGAGGTGTCCGAGAATGTTGCATTCAATCCCGCACCAGGCTTGGCTATGCCTTGGAGATTTTAATGAGACCATGTATGGTTTAGAGCACTTCAGTAGGGCTGATCGACCGGAGTGGCAAATGCGAGCATTTCGGGAAGCCTTAGAAGATTGCTCTTTGCAGGATCTTGGTTTCATAGGAGTACCATATACATGGGACAATAGACAAGGGGGCGATCTGAATGTGAAAGCCCGGCTTGACAGAGGTGTAGCAAATGGTCAGTTCTTACAGAGGATCGAGTCGGCGCAGGTTCGACATATCAGTGCAGTAGAATCAGACCATTGTTTTGTTTTGGTTGAGACTCAGGAAACAAACTTTAAACGAGGACCAAAACCTTTTCATTATGAGGATGTATGGCAGTCCCATGTGGAGTATGACAAGTTCATTGCGGAAGCGTGGCGACGGAATCATGCTGGACCAGGCCTTGCAGGTATTCAGGAGACCCTACAGAAGCTTCAAACTGAACTTGGGTCGTGGGGTGCTCAAGAGTTCGGGTGTCTAGCCAAAAAGGTGAAGAAACTGCAGAAGAAACTTGAGGTTCTGAGGAAACAATCTATTGGCAGAGGCCCGTCGGATGAAGAGAAAGCTACGATGCTGAAACTTCGTGAAGCACTGCGGCAAGAAGAGATATGGATCAGGCAACGCTCACGGGTACCATGGCTACGTCAAGGAGATCGCAACACGGCATATTATCAGGCGCAAGAAGCCTAGAGGAAGCGTTTGAATAGGATTTCCCATCTTGAAGGTGTTGTCTTTCTTTCAAAACTTGTATTCTTCGCAAGGTTATAATGATATGAATGATTTGTTGCAATATGTTCCGGAACGTGTTACTGATGATATGAATTGGGCTCTGGTTAAACCGTTCGAAGCTGAGGAAGTTCGAGCTGCTCTCTTCCAGATGTCTCCGTCTAAAGCCCCCGGTGTTGATGGTTTTACCACGGGGTTTTTTCAGCGCCATTGGAATCTCATTCAAGGAGATCTAGTGCCGGCAGTTCTTGGTTTCTTGAATGGTGGTGACTTACCGTTGGGGTTCAATGACACATCAATTACATTAATACCAAAGGTACGTAATCCACAATCCATAGCACAATATCGTCCAATATCACTCTGCCCAATGCCATACAAAATAGGGGCTAAGATGATTACTAACCGCCTTAAAGAGTTGATGGATTCAGTGATTGGGGAAGAGCAAAGTGCATTTGTCCCTGGCCGTTTGATCACGGATAATGTGGTGGTTGCCTTTGAAAGTATCCACACAATGAGAAGGCGAAAAAAGGGCAAGAACTATACATGTGCTGTCAAGCTAGATATGATGAAGGCCTATGACAGGGTTGAATGGCACTATTTGCAGGCTATCATGCTTAAGCTTGGTTTCAGTGGAAATTTTGTGAATCTGATGATGAAGTGTGTTTCTTCGGTCCGGTTTACAGTGAAAGTGAATGGAGAGCTCCTACCGTACTTCACTCCGTCTTGTGGACTGCGGCAAGGGGATCCCGTGTCACCATTTCTCTACCTTCTGTGTGTAGAAGGTCTCACTTCCATGTTGAATCATTATGGAGGTCCCCAGGTTGATAGAGGGATCAGAGTATCCTTTCGAGCACTGTAAGGCTAAATGAAATCATGTATATCTATGCTTTGTGCTCTGGTCAATCGGTGAACAGAGATAAGAGCTCAATTTTCTTCTCGCCGAACACTCCAAGTGGTATAAGACATGCGCTCAAACATGTTCTTGGTATTCATGTGGAGGCGCTTAGTGAGAGATATCTGGGACTCCCGACGGAGGTGGGGAGGATTACTAGTGGCACTTTCGAGCACATTGGTGAGCGATCTAGAAGCAAGATGAATGGTTGGGCTGAGAGACTCCTTGCATGTGCTGGCCGGGAGACGTTGATTAAGTCAGTCAGTCAAGCCATCCCAACTTTCAGCATGTCTTGCTTCCTTTTAACAAAAAAGGTGTGAAAAAGTTTAACGTCTAGTATGGCTAAATTCTGGTGGAGTGGATCCCTTGACAGACGGTCGCTACATTGGTTGGCATGGGATAAACTTGGAGCACTGAAGGCGCGGGGGGGTGGGCATGGGCTTTCGCGACCTGACACTCTTCAACCTGGCGTTGTTAGGCAAACATGGTTGGAGGTTCATTACCAACCCCAACTCGCTTTGTGCATGAGTCATGAAGGGCCGTTATTTCCCTGATTGTGATTTTATGGTGGCTAGCAGACCGAAAGCTTCTTCTGCTATATGGCGCGCCATTCTGGCTGGTAGAGAGGCGCTTCGGGAAGGGCTGCTCAAGAGGGTAGGAGACGGGACAACAATATCTATTTGGCACGATAGATGGATCCCGGGTCTTCCAAACTTGGCTCCAATGGTAGTTCCGGGTGGTACTACCCTTGAGACGGTTGACCAGCTGATTGATATGGAAAATTGGACATGGAAGCGGGAACTGATCCGGTCTGTGTTTGTTGCACCTGATGCTAATGCCATCTTAAATATCCCACTGCGTGCGGGCGGTGGGGATGATTTCTTAGCTTGGGCTCATGAAAGGAGTGGAATCTACTCTGTTAAATCTGCGTATCGTTCTCTGGTGACTCGCAAAGATCATCTAGCTCTGGAGGAAGGGACGATTACAAACACCTCACAGACTGAAGAACAGATGTGGAAGTTACTCTGGAAGCTCAAGGTTTTGCCAAAGGTGCGGGTCTTCTGGTGGAGAGTTATCCGGAAAATATTACCAGACGAAAGCACACTACAGCATCGACACATCAAAGCCATCAGTAGATGCAATGTATGTTTTGCAATGGATGAGGATCTTATGCATGCCCTACTGCATTGTTCTCACGCCAAGTTGTTCTGGGAGCAAGCGTTTGCACTCTTCGATATTCGAAGGCCTCGCCTCCACGCAGATACATGGTCACGGGATATCATTTGTGATGAGCGATTCTCTGATAATGAGAGGGCTCAAATGGTCTCTGTTATGTGGGCGATATGGTATTCAAGAAATAGAGTCACACATGATGATGATCAACTGGATCCGTTTGCGTCAGTTCAGCGCATCAGACAGGACCTGGCGGTGCTGGATATTCCACTGTCTCACGCTTTGGTGTTGTCGGGCCATGGATGGACTCCTACAGAGATAGGGGTGGTCAAAATTAACACTGATGTGGCTGTGAGTATGGATTCCGACAAGGTGGACGCGGGTGGTGTTGCACGATCTGCCACGGCCTTGTTGGGTGCATGGAGCAAACCCCATGTGGGGGTTACTGATCCATTCATTGGAGAAACTTTGGCGCTGCGTGATGGAGTGATTTTTGCTAATCTTCACGGTTTCTCTCATGTGATTATGGAAATGGACTGCGTGGAGATTGTTAATCTCTGGCAACATCGTCACAATAGCTTATCTGTTGTGGCACCGATACTCTTAGAAATTGGAGAGCTAGCTTCATCTTTTGCTTCTTTTCATGTTCAACATGTTTGTAGATCAGCCAATGTACTGGCCCATCTTTGTGCAAAACATGCATGCACACTGTTGGTTACCGAAAGTTGGACTGACTCTAGACCCTCTTTCCTGCTCACTAGCCTTCTGGCTGATGATCCCAGGAGTACTTTTGTTGAATAAAGCTCTCAGGTTGGAATGCAAAAAAAAAGTTGTCGTGTGTCGCGTTAGTCTTACTCGGTTTACGTGTTAATAAGCCGTGAACCCGTGTTTTGATACTCGGTGTATGACTTGATACTATGTGACGTATGTTTTTCTTAATGGGTGTAGAAAACATGAAGGCTAGATTTTCTACCATGCACAGGAGGTCCCGTGCATGGTCCAGTTAGCACTCTTTGTACAATATCCAATCCATACGTCTAGAGAATATTCATCAACATTAACTGAGAAACAGTGATACATGGACCCGCACTACTGCAGGTTGCTGCTAACACGACATTACAATCAAAGAGCCTTCGACGAAACTGTGTGCGATGCATTAATCACAAACGGTGGTGTAAAAAACCGTCAAAAAAGATGCAAAACGTTTGCGGTGGAGGAGGATGCATCAAACACGGTTCAGATTATAGTTGCGTGTGGGATGCTGGGCATAGGGTTCAGTTCAATTAACTGTTTGCGATGTGGAAATAAAAAAGAAACGGACAGCCAGATGAAAGCGTGTGCGATATATGGCTTACGCTTCGCTCGTATGAACTGTTTATGATTGGACAACACAAAAGAAATGGTCATCCAGATCAAGGTGTGTGCGATATAAGGCATGCGGTTCACTCGGATGAACTGTTTGCGTTGACACAAGAGAACAGAAACGGTTCAATATATCAAGATGTGTGTGATACGCAGCAAACAGGTCTGTAATCAGAAATATGTGCAAAGACCGATAATAACACAGACGATTGCTTCTAATAAGACGTATGTGATATGCTCTATCTACAGAACATCTATTGGCCATTGGGCGACGGGCGGTCATCCGGGTACGCCATAAGGATGCGAAGAGGGCATCCTATATCAGTAAGGACTAGTTGTCCCACCAATAGCTCATCTAAGAGAACTCTCAAGTTAAGTGTGCTCAGGCTGGAACAGCCATCAGATGGGTAACTGGATGGGAAGTTGCCTTGATGTTAAATTAACTGATAGGATGGGTCATATCTGTCAAATTAAATGACTGATATGACCCATCCCATGAGTTAATTTAACCTCGAGGTCCTTGTTTTTTATTTTTTTTAATTTTTTAACACATGTTAAAGAAGGTCTACCGCATTATTTTTTCACAATGTGTGATACGTGGCATACAGTTGATCCATCCGACATGTTTGTGATGGAATAAGCCGTGTGTGTTGTGGGCAAACGCTAGCTGGTATTCAACTGTTTGCGATTGATGAATTCATCGCTGACGGGTTCCCTAGTGTTGTCCATATTCATCTGATCATCATTTGCTTCTTGTGCTAGCTCGATGTTCCTTCTATGCTAAGTTTCCATATGATTGCGTTTTATGAATATGCCACCGTTTCCGCCATTTCCTCACCTGTTTCCCGCCACTCAGCGATATTGCGCATAAACCTAGGCGGCGTGTGACGCACGGAGGCGACAAGCGCAGCTTGTAGCACATCCACCTTTTCCAAGCATGCCAACCCACCAAAGCGCCGCCTCTGCCATCAACCTCGTCGACGAGGAAAACGAGCAGGCGCCACGGCCGATCGAGGCCCAGGCTCCTCGACAACGTGATGGATGACACCGTGATGCGCGTTATCGCTAGGGTTGAGCAGACCTTTGGCTCATGGCGTTTGAGTGCCGCGGATCAAGATTGGCATGTCAGCGCCTACAGGCTGCAGCTTGCCGCACAACGTGATCAATGGCGCGCCGTAGAGCAAGCTAGGCGCGTCCGTGCCGATAGGCTGCGGCTCGCCGCACAGCGAGACTATTGGAGCGCCTCAGAGCGAGAGGCGCGGCACGACGCACAGCAAGAGCTAATCCATCGCGCTTTCCTGCTGTCGACACGGCGTGGCAGCTGGGTACACGTCCCGTCAGTACCCCCAGTCCTCGCCAGGTGTGGGCAGAGTCCCTCAGCGCCGTACTTGCACCGGACGCCCGCCGCGCCGTTCGCATGGGTGACGTCGTTCGCCTTATCCGCGGCCCGCCGGTCCGTAGGCTCGACCGCCTCCTTGGCCCAGGTGTCCACCTAGGCGCAGTAGAGGAACATGGCCGTCGCATCCTTGACCTGGTGATCTCCGATGAAATAGCCAACTTGAAGCTCGAGATCGCGCTCCAGATATACCGCGAGCGTGTCGACCGCTTGGACGAACGCCTGCACGAGTTCATGCAAAGCCAAGACCTACCATTGGCAAGGGCGGCTGGTCATGGTCTCATGGACGTGTTTTATTTTTTTGAGTCGCTTTGACGTGGATAGCTATGTATTCACAGCAATCACTACTAGGAAAAACCTTAAACACAGAATCTTACTAGTAGCGAGGTTTAAAAACAAATGCTACTGCTAATTAGCAGTAGAGCGGTACAAAAGAGCACGCTACTAATATCCAGGTAGCAGTAGTGTCGGTGTACAAAAGTAGGGGTCCTTTTTGTACCCCTTTACTTGTGCACAAGCGGTTGTAGCCGCGCCTGGAACCACGCTTGGCGAGGCAGAGGAGGCGAAGACACAAGATTACCAGAGCAGCACTCAAGCCTGAAGCATGAAGGGCAAAGAGGAGAGGTGAGCTCCCCCGGCAAGGCCCTTGCCGGGGCAGCCTCCACAACCCCGACAAGCGTCTTGCTGGGGCAACTTGCCCAACACCAGCGAGGTCGCCGCCCTTGAGCCTGAGAGTTCCGACGCCATCAACACATTGAAACTAAGGCTCGGGAGGCACCTCCATGGTGGCATGTAGATCTTTGTGAAGACCAGAAGCATACAAGACTAAATAAGAATGAGAAGACGAAGGCCCCCGGCAAGACCCTTGCCGGGGACGAACGAAGCACCCCAGCAAGACCCTTGACGGGGCCCCGGCAAGACTCTTGCCGAGGGCATCTACGGGGCCGCACCCAGGCCCACTCCAAGGCTCCACCGCCGCTCTAGCGCAGCTGCCAGCCCGCCAACTAGGCAGACACCTGCGTGGCGGCATGCAGTTTCCAGACCAACTCAGCAAGCATCTACGTTGTGGCATGCAGATCTTCGTGAAGACTCTGCAACCGCACCAGCTCAGCAGTCAGCCAGCCAGCGTGGCGCTCCACGCCTCATCAGCTTGGATGCATGTCAAAGCAAGGCGAAGCGGCAACGGGCGGGACAAGCTTCCTTGGCATCCCCAATAAAGTGAGAGGGCACGTCGGCAGCGTATTAAATTCGTTTTGTGCTACGATGCCAGGGATAGACTCGACTACTGTACAAACTTTACACCTCCTGTCTGCCACTGTGGCAACCCCTTTTGACTATAAAAGGAGTCCCACAGCATACTGAGAGAGGATTCAGACTTTTTGGACTCTGCATGCCTTGTAGCTAGTCCAAGAACACCCGATAAACATAAACCAACAGGAGTAGGTTATTACGCATCGCTTGCGGCCCGAACCTGGGTAATCCCCTCGCGTTGATCTCCTAAACCCGCTCTTTGCACAGCCCCGCAACCCGCCAACCGTAGTAGAGATTCTTTGTGATCCCATAGGTGTCATTTCCCACCGACATCTTTGGCGCACCAGGTAGGGGGCGCAAGCTGTGAAAATCCGGTTTGGAAGTTAGCGTATCAACTTCATAATCACCATGGCCCCAAGAAGAAGGGGATCACAGCCATCGGGTCGTCCGGAGCCGGCCATGGATGGCGCTGGAGGCGCCGCCCGCGAGCGTCCACGACATTCTGGCAATTGGAGCCAGGGGAGCGGCGCCGTCCGAGGCCAAGACGACGAGCCGCACGCCGCTGGGTCCGGGGGCAGGGCCGTGCTGCCCGCGGGCGGCGCGGCAGACTCTATAGCGCCACCGCCGGCGACCGGGCTACGACCTTCCCAAGCCGCGCGCGATGAGCGACACCACGACGTCGGCGCCCCCGGGCGCTGCCGTGGGAAGAGCCCTTTGCGTCACTCCCAGGATGCATCGGGCCGGCGTGCGCACCTAGACGCTGGTGGAGGCGACGTACAGCCACGAGACTGTGATAGGGCTCCTTCTAACGTGGTTAGAAGGTGGAGCGTGTCACGGTCTATGAGGCTGTCACCACCCCCACGCCAGCGGAAGCGTTGGCACACGTACAGCTGCTCCTCGACTTTCCTCCTGCCACGGAGAAGCTCGACGAGTGGAGAGCCACCATTCGGAGCCTCATCAGGTTCGCCAACAAAGATGAACCGCAGCTGGCAGGACCCTCGCGCCGGTGCAATCAGGAGCGGGCGCACGACGGAGGTGGGAGGATCGGAGGCGCCGCGACCACGGTGCACTCTCCTCCCCCACGCCAACAACAGCAGCCGCCGGCTCGTCAGGCCGACGCTTGTGACAATCTTTCCACCGCATCGTCCAACCCCCTGGCCCGCTGCGACCAACGCCAAGTCCTTCGGGAGCGAGCCCAGGAGGATGCCGGAACCACTATTGAGCGGTGGCGGGAGGCACGCTGTCAATCAGATAGGCGTGCGGGGCCCACACTTTATCGCCCGGCGCCGGGGGGCTCCGGCGACCTGCCTTACGAGGTGGGTTGTCCAGCCTTCACCCGAGAGCTGCGGCAGTTCCAGTGGCCCTCACACCGCACATTCAAGCCTGATGTTGGGGAAAAGTACAATCGCAAGACCCATCCGTCGGAGTTCCTCAGCATCTACACCATCGCGATGCAAGCTGCCGGGGCCCGCGACGACAAGGTGCTCGCAAACTACATTTCGTTGGCACTTAAGCCCAACGTCATGTCATGGCTGATGCACCTGCCAGTCGATTCCATCTCTTCCTGGTCGGATCTGTGCCACGAGTTCGTTGGCGCCTTTACCGGAGGCCACCAAGCTCCTGGCTAGGCAAGTGACTTGCATGTCATCCCCCAGAAGGATGGCGAGACCCTGCGCAAGTACATCCAAAGGTTCAGCCGAGTGTGGTACAACATCCCAGATGTTCACCCTGCCGTTGTCATCAGTGCATTCCATGAGAATGTGCGCAACCTCAAGATGCATGAGGAGCTGGCGATGAACAAGGTTAAGGATGTGGGCGAACTTTATGTTCTGGCTGATAGATGTGCTCGGGCTGAAGAGGGAAGGAAGTACCCCGGCGAAGATGCCGGCGCGGAAACCGACTCCACTGACGAAGACGCCGCCGCCCCAGCAAAGAAGGGCTGGCGCCGCAACAGGAAGCGTAAGGGCAAGACTGTGCTTGCTGTTCAGGAATCCGGCCGCCCTCGTGCCGCCAAGAAGGCCAAGGCTGACGACCCTGGCAAGGAAGTTGCCTGGTGCGCCGCCTGCTGGGCCCTGGCGGCTACCGACAAGCCAGGAAGCTCCGACAAGCAGTACTGCAAGATCCATCGCACCAAGGGCCATGACCTCCAGAACTGCCGACAGGTTGAGCTGCTCGTAGAGAAGCAGAAGGCTGAATATGAGAGGCAGGACAAGGAGAATGG
Organism: Triticum aestivum; assembly: GCF_018294505.1. Lineage (NCBI taxonomy): Eukaryota > Viridiplantae > Streptophyta > Magnoliopsida > Poales > Poaceae > Triticum > Triticum aestivum. Next base: position 34,175,877 of record NC_057802.1, read on the forward strand.
TCAGGATGGTACCGAGGGATCCGGCAAGAAGCGTGGCGGCAAAGGGGGTAGCCGCGGCAAGGACAATTAGCAAGAAAGGCCCGCTCGGGGCCGTGACAAGCAGGAGGAAGATGATGATCATGACGAGGACAACGAGTCCGGTGAACACGAGTTCAAGAAAGCTACAGGGCCCATGTGCGTCGACGGTGGCGCCTCGTTGCACACCTCCCACCGCCAACTGAAGCAATGGGCGCATGGGGTCACTGCAGCGGAGCCGCTGTTTGATGCCCAGAAGCCACTGAAGTGGTCCTGCATGCCTATCATTTTTGATACCGAGGATCACCCAGATCGCACAACTACGGTCGGGTGTTTGCCGTTGTTGGTTTCACCAACAATACGCAACCTCAAGGTAACGAAAGTGCTAGTTGACGGTGGGGCGGGTCTGAACTTGATCTCGCCTGTTGTCATCAAGAGGCTGCAGATTCCTGATGGAGATCTCGAAGAGACGGGCACGTTTCAAGGGGTCAATCCAGGAAGGAGTCAGCCAAAAGGTAAAATCACGCTGCCCGTTACATTTGGGGGCGAGCTAAACTATCGTACGGAGAAGATCGTTTTTGATGTCGCCGAGATCCTCTTGCCCTACAATGGGTTCCTTGGCCGGCCAGCGCTGGCCAAGTGCATGGCGGCATCACATTACGCTTACAACACGTTGAAGATACCCGGCCCACTGAGCATCATCACCGTCCCCTCCGACAAGAAAGATGCGCTCATTTGCGCCGACCAGCTCTACCGAGAGGCAGTTGCAGCAACTGCCGCCAAAGCACTTGCTCCTGCCGCTGGAGCCCTAGGAAGGAAGAAAGCCGACAAGACCTCTTCCGGCAAGACCTCTTGCGCCCACTCCGGCAAGCGCACCTCTTCGGGGTTCTGCGCTACCGTCGAGGATGTGCCAGAAAGCTCCACCGGCAAGAGCAAGAGATCCAAGGCAGCACCACCAGAGACCAAGAACGTGCCCGCCAAAGAGGACGGCACGGGCGGAGCTTTCACCATAAGCTCCACCCTCGAAAGCAAATAGGAAAGCGCGCTCATCGCCTTCCTGCGGGGGAATGTCGACGTGTTTGCATGGCAAGCGTCCGACATCCCCAGCATTCCCAGGGAGGTGATAGAGCACCATCTTGCTGTCTGTCCTCATGCGCGGCCCGTCAAGAAGAAGGTCAGGAATCAAGCTTTGGAACGACAAGAGTTCATCATTGAGGAAATCAGGAAGCTGGAGGCGGCAGGCCTGGTTAGAGGAGTCCTCCACCCCACGTGGTTGGCCAATCCGGTGGTGGTGCGTAAGGCAAATGGGAAGTGGAGGCTGTGTATTGACTACACGGATATCAATAAAGCCTGTCCAAAGGATCCCTTCCCTCTGCCATGCATCGACCATATTGTAGGCTCCACTACCGGATGTGACCTGCTGTCATTCCTCGACGCCTATTCAGGATACCACCAGATCTTCATGATGAAGGAAGATGAAGAGAAGACCGCGTTCATCTCCTCATGTGGAACGTACTGTTTTGTACGAATGCCTTTTGGGTTGAAGAGCGCTGGTTCGACGTTTGCCCGAGCGGTCCAAATTGGTTTTGAGCCCCAGCTGCATAGAAATATGGAAGCTTATATGGATGATATAGTGATCAAGACCAAGGACAGGACCACGCTCGTACAAGATCTAGAAGAAACGTTTGCAAATCTACGCAAGATCAACCTCAAGCTCAACCCAGAGAAGTGCGTGTTCGGTGTCCTATCCGGCAAACTTCTTGGGTTCTTTGTGTCTGAATGTGGAATCGAGGAAAATCCCGACAAGATCAAAGCCATTGAGCAGATTGAGGCGCCAAAATGAATCAAGGATGTCCGTAGGCTCGCCGGCTGCGTTGCTGCCCTGAGTAGGTTCATCTCCAAATCTGCTGAGCGCACCCGCCCCCTTTTCAAAGTTTTGAAAAAGGCGGGTCCGGATGGACTCCAGAGGCAGAGGCAACACTGCAAGATTTGAAGAAATACCTCTCCTACACGTAGACACTAGTCGCACCTATGCCGCAAGAGCTGTTGCTGCTGTACTTAGCGGCAACGAATCAAGTGGTCAGTGTTGCACTGGTGGCATAGAGGGAACTTGAGGAAGAAGCAGCGGTAGCAGCAGAGTCACCGGATGATGGGCTGGAGTCCTCCCCGGTGGGGCCCTACACCGGCAAGACAGACTCCCCGGCAAGGCCCGACTCCGGCAAGACAGAGTCTGTGCAGATGGGCGGAGTTGAGCAGAAGAAGAAGGTGGTGCAGCACCCAGTTTATTTCGTCAGTTCCCTCTTGCAGGGGGCTAGGTCAAGATATTCTGGTATGCAGAAGCTGCTTTTCGGCCTCCTTATGGCCTTGAGAAAGCTGCGCCACTATTTCCAAGCACATGAGATCACCGTCGTCACCGCCTCCCGTTGCAACGAATCTTGCACAACCCTGATGCGACTGGAAGGATTGTGGAGTGGGCATTAGAGCTGTTGAGCTTTGGCCTCAAGTTTGAAAGTACTTCGACGATCAAGAGCCGAGCCTTGACGGAGTTCATAGAAGAATGGACTGCAATGCCCGACGAAGAGATTCAAGAGACTACCCTACCCGGCAAGGAGACGTGCCACGAGTGGATCATGTACTTTGATGGGGCTTTCTCACTGTAAGGTGCTGGTGCCGGCGTGCTGCTCGTCGCACCCACCGGAGAGCACCTCAAGTACATAGTCCAAATGCACTTTCCTCGGGAAAGGTCAACAAAGAACACAGAAGTGTACGAGGGGCTTCTTGTCGGTCTCAGGATCGCGGCAGACCTCCAAATTAGGAAGCTCATCATCAGAGGTGATTCGCAGCTCGTCATCAAGCAAGTCAACAAGGATTACCAGAGCCCGCTGATGGAAGTCTATGTGGATGAAGTGAGGAAGTTGGAAGAGCATTTCGACAGGCTGCAAACAGAGCATGTTCCCCAAGCAGAGAACAATATTGCCGACTACCTGTCAAAACATGCTGCCCTCAAGCTGCCTCTGGAACCAGGTACCTTTGTGCTTCAGTTAACTTAGCCATCCATCGAGCCATCAGCAGAACAGAACAAGCGAAGGAAGGAGAGCCCCGACAAGTACTTCCCTGCTGAGCTCCCAGGAGCCGCCGGCAAGGACGTTGCCAGGTGCCCCAAGCTTGCCGAAGAACAGTGACCCCCGGGAGGGACTCGAGCCCTGACTGTGGAGGCAGCTTCCCTTACGGCCGAAGATGAGCCTTTAGTCCTTTCCGTCGATCCCCAGGCACCGGCATGGGCGCAGCCCACTGTCCGTTTTCTCCAAACAGGCGAACTCCCTGAGGAGCAGGAAGAAGCAGAGAAAGTAGCCCGTCGATCCAGCATGTACCAGTTTGTGGATGATGCCCTATACAGAAGGAGACCGAACAACGTGAAATTAAAGTGCATTCCTCGGGAGGACGGACTGAAGCTATTGGCAGAAATACATGGAGGCATGTGTGGCTCCCACATAGGGTCAAGAGCCCTCGCCGGCAAAGCATTCCGGCAAGGTTTCTTCTGGCCCACCGCTCTCCAGGATGCAACTGCACTGATAACCATGTGTGAAGCATGCCAGTTTCATTCAAAGAAACTTCATGAGCCAGCCCAAGCCCTTCGGACAATCCATGTTTCCTTGCCATTTTCGGTCTGGGGGCTCGACATACTGGGCCCCTTTCCCCGTGCCATTGGGGGCTTTGAGTACTTGTACGTTGCTGTCGACAAGTTCACAAAGTGGCGGGAGGTGGAACCAGTGAGAAAGGTGACAACATAGTCAGCCGTCAAGTTCTTCAAGGGACTAATCTGCCGTTTTGGTGTACCAAACAGAGTCATCACCGACAACAGCACACAGTTCACGAGCCGCACCTTCATGTAGTACATTCAAGACCTCGGCAGCAAGGTATGTTTTACTTCTGTTGCTCATCCTAGAAGTAACGGCCACGCTGAGAGAGCGAATGCAGAAGTGATGCGAGGCCTCAAGACCAGAACTTTTGACAAGCTGCACAAGTGTGGAAGGCGCTGGATTGATGAGTTGCCAACGGTTCTTTGGTCGATCAGAAAGACACCAAACCGAGCTACTGGGCAGACCCCCTTTGCCCTGGTATACGGGGAAGAAGCTGTTCTCCCCACGGAACTCATATACGGGTCACCTCGAGTGCTCGCTTATGATGAGCTTGAGCAAGAGGAGTTGCGCCAAGAGGATGCGATGCTCCTTGAGGAAGATCATCTTCGGGCTGCCATGCGAGCCGCTCGCTACCAGCAAGCCTTGCGCCGCTACCATAGCTGCAACGTTCGTGCCCGAAGCCTTGAGGAAGGCGGCCTTGTTCTTCGGCGAGTTCAGTCCGCCAAGAGTTCCAACAAGTTGACGCCGAAGTGTGAAGGCCCTTATCGGGTAATGCGAGTCACGAGGCCCGACGCAGTCCGCCTGGAGACCGAAGATGGAATCTCAGTGAGCAACTCCTAGAATATCGAACATCTTCGCAAGTTTTACCCATAAGGCGCGGTTGCCGGGCCACCCGGCAGACCACCTTTAGTACAAGCCTTGCCGGCAAGCCATGTAACCCTTTGTACAAAGCCAGGCGTAGACCCTGAGCAACAGATAAATAAATGAAGCGCTGGCGCCCTAGAATTAGCATGCATGCTAGGTTGAGTCTCTCTCTATTAGGGTCGATGGTGCTTGGCGGCAACTAACCCCTAGCATAGAGATCGAGTGTGTGTCCTTCTGTCTCTTCCAGTCCTCTCTTCGGTTTGCAGGCTGCCCTGGCATTTCTGCAGGACCACTTGAGGGAAAGAAGATGGATCGACACCCTGACCCTGGCAAGCCAAGGTTGCCGGGGGCTGCAAATTCAGATATGTTTTCTCTCCCCCGCTATGCGTTTCCGTATGAAACTTGAACGTATGAAACCTCACTCGTCCCTATGCCGCCGTGCTCCCTCTTTCCTATGCCCGGAATCCTTTCGGGGCGAAGTCTGGTAGTAGTTGTGGTGGAAGGGGGAAACAAGCGAGCAGCCCGATCCTACTTTACCCCTGCTCCCCGCCAAGGGCGTGGGTTCAGGCGTGGTATAAGGCAGGAAAACGTCAAGGTTTGTTGCCGGGCGACATTGTTTCTTTAAAATAACAAGGACTCACCCCTTGGTGTGGGCCTCGCTCACACACAAAAGAACCCGACAAGCACCCTTTTTCATTAAATAAGTTGACGAAACAAGTACAATTCATACGGGATGAACACATGAGCAAGGGGTTATAAATTCTAAACAAAGATAAGATGCCTGTAATCCCTTTCTTGTCCCTCTCCTCAGGAAGCAGGTCAAGACGGCAAGAGGGCAAAAGGGGCGCCTAGGCGAGGTACGAGCAACAAAAGGCACCAAGAGAACGTCCCGGCGGCCGCCCAAGAAAAGGGATGGTGATGACGGCGCCGGGGGAGAGGCCGAAAGACGAGGTAGCGGGCCGGCAGTACGAGACGAAGGCATCGATGCCATCGTACTCCGACTTGATGGCCTGCCACCCGTCTTTTTTTTCTTCTCCGACCTTCCAACACCAGTCGCCCAAAGCAACGGCCCCAAGAAGTTCAAGGAGCTGGCTCGAGGAGCCACCACCAAGAACTACCCCCTGATACGTCTCCAATATATATATAATTTTTGATTGTTCCATGCTATTATATTATCTGTTTTGGATGTTTAATGGGCTTATTTATACACTTTTATATTATTTTTGGGACTAACCTATTAACCGGAGGCCCATCCCAAATTGCTGTTTTTTGCCTATTTCAGTGTTTCGCAGAACAGGAATATCAAACGGAATGAAACCTTCGGTAGAGTGATTTTTGGAACAAACTTGATCCAGAGGACTTGGAGTGGACGTCAAGAAACTAACGAGGAAGCCACGAGGTAGGGAGGCCCTCCTGCCCCCCTGGGCGCGGCCCCACCCTCGTGGGCCCCTCATGGATCTCCTGGCCGACCTCTTTCGCATATATATACTCATATACCCCAAAAACACCCGAGAGAACCACAAAACCCTATTTCCACCGCCGCAACCTTCTGTACCCGTGAGATCCCATCTTGGGGCCTTTTCCGGCGCTCCGGCGGAGGGGAAATCGATCACGAAGGGCTTCTACATCAACACCATAGCCTCTCCGATGATGTGTGAGTAGTTTACCTTAGACCTTCGGGTCCATAGTTATTAGCTAGATGGCTTCTTCTCTCTCTTTGGATCTCAATACAAAGTGCTCCTCGATTCTCTTGGAGATCTATTCGATGTAACTCTTTTTGCGGTGCGTTTATCGAGATCTGATGAATTGTGGGTTTATGATCAAGATTATCTATGAACAATATTTGAATCTCCTCTGAATTCTTTTATGTATGATTTGTTATCTTTGCAAGTCTCTTCGAATTATCAGTTTGGTTTGGCCTACTAGATTGATCTTTCTTGCAATGGGAGAAGTGCTTGGCTTTGGGTTCAATCTTGCTGTGTCCTTTCCCAGTGACAGTAGGGGCAACAAGGCGCGTATTGTAGTGTTGCCATCGAGGATAAAAAGATGGGATTTATATCATATTGCTTGAGTTTATCTCTCTACATCATGTCATCTTGCCTAATGCGTTACACTGTTCTTATGAACTTAATACTCTAGATGCATGCTGGATAGTGGTTGGTGTGGAGTAATAGTAGTAGATGCAGAATCGTTTCGGTCTACTTGTCGCGGATGTGATGCCTATATACATGATCATGCCTAGATATTCTCATAACTATGCACTATTCTATCAATTGCTCGATAGTAATTTGTTCACCCACCGTAATACTTATGGCCCCGGGGTCTATTCTCTATCATATAAGTTTCTGATTTACTTTCATTTTGCAATCTTTACTTTCAATCTATACAATAAAAATACCAAAAATATTTATCTTATTATCTCTATCAGATCTCACTTTTACGAGTGGCCGTGAACGGATTGACAACCCCTTTATCGCGTTGGTTGCAAGGTTCTTATTTTTTTGTGTAGGTACGAGGCGACTTGAGTGTGGTCTCCTACTGGATTGATACCTTGGTTCTCAAAAACTGAGGGAAATACTAACGCTACTTTGCTGTATCACCCTTTCCTCTTCAAGGGAAAACCAACGCAGTGCTCAAGAGGTAGCAAGAAGGATTCCTGGTGCCATTGCCGGGGAGTCTACGCACAAGTCAAGACATACCAAGTACCCATCACAAACTCTTATCCCTCGCATTACATTATTCGCCATTTGCCTCTCGTTTTCCTCTCCCCCAGTTCTAAAATGTTTTACCAAAAACCCTTTGCCTTCTCTTCGCCTTCTTCCCGTATGTCCTTTTGTTTGTGTTTCCATGTGCCTTCTATTTGCTTGCTGAAAATCTATTGACGTGGATCCACTTAAAGTGTTCTACTTGGATCATCTTCGATCTATATGTGCTCGTGCTGAAACCCCAACTAGTTTAGTTGAGGGAAAATCTTTAAATGAGCATGCTCATTTTGTGCGTCATCGTTTGTCTGAAAAAGGGAAGCTCTTATGGTATCAAATAAGTAGTTTGCTATGCTATGCTTGGAATCTTTGTGAAATTTATGATTTTACTTGTTGCTCTAAGAACCCTAAAAAACACCTTCCCTACCTATGTGAGTTTAATGATAATGAAATCTTATCTTCTTATGCAAAGGGTGTTTATACTTACTATGATATCGAACAAATTGAAGAATCTGTCATTTTTAAGGGTGCTCGTGAAGTTTCTTCTTTGATTGAAAAGTATGAAATTACTTTCCACAAATCTGAAAATTCCGACATACTTAAATATTGCTATGAAAACTATGCCCATAATGTCTATGTCCAACAATTTATTGAAAGAATGACCGTTGCTTTGGAAGAAAATAATGATATGCATGAATCTATAGATAATTATGATTCCGATGATTTGATTGAAATATCCCTTGATGAACATGATGCTTTCTATTCTTGTGGCCATGATGCCAATATTTATGAAGACGAATTTTCTATAGTTCCTTATGTTAAAAATGAGATCGTTGCTATTGCACCCATACTTGATAGTTCCTTCTATAAAAAGCATGATTGCAATGATCTTACTATAAATTCTCTTGATGTTAATTATGCTAATAATATGCAAAACCCTAAGCTTGGGTATGCTAGTTTTGCTATGTCTACTAATTGTTGTAATGATCATGATTGGGGTGATTCTTCCTATGATCTTGATAATTTATTTAATCCCCATGATGAATATGAGATTGATAATAGTGTTTGCAATACTATTGAAAGTGGGTTTGGAAGAGTGTCAACTTTAGATCCCACATATTTGGATAATGTTCAATCTTACGAAGTTTTTGATAAAAGTGGGTTCGGAGAGGTCATGACTTTATTTTATGATAATCCCACTATTTTGGAAGAGTGTCAACTTTGAATGCATGTGGATCGTGTTGAGAATATTTTCCGTGATAGCTATATTGTTGAATTTGAACATTATCCCACATGTAATTATTATGAGAGAGGGAAATATGGTTGTAGAAATTTTCATGTTGCTAAATTACCTGTCGTTACGTTGAGATTGCTAGAGTTTCTTTCTTCCTCCTTGCATATGGTAGTTTTTGCTTGTCTTGATAAGTTGTTTGCTTATCAATTCCCTATGCATAGGAAGTATGTTAGACTTAGACTTGTTTGTCACATGTTTTATGGTGCTCTCTTTGTTTCAATTGCTATCTTTCATGTGAGCATCATTAAAATCTCAATGCCTAGCTAAAAAGGCTTTAAAGAATAGCGTTTGTTGGGAGGCAACCCAATTTTATTTTATTTTTATTTCTTTTTGCCCCTATTTAGTAATATATAATTTATTAGCCTCTTATTAGATCTGTTTTTATGTTTTCATTAGTGTTTGTGCCAAGTAGAACCGTTGGGAAGACATGGGTAAAGTCTATATGATCATGCTGTAAAAAACAGAAACTTTTGCGCTCACGAGAATAGCTGCCATTTTTTACCAGAGAGTGATTTTTAATTGATTCTTTTTGCACCTGATTACTAGACAAATTCCTCACGTCAACCAGTTTATTTCAGAATTGTTTGAGTTACATAAGTTTGCGTTAGGTATAGATTGCTACAGACTGTTCTGTTTTTGACAGATTCTGTTTTTCGTGTGTTGTTTGCTTATTTTGATGAATCTATGGCTAGTATCGGAGGTTATGAACCATATATAAGTTGGAATACAGTAGTTTTAACACCAATATAAATAAATAATGAGTTTATTACAGTACCTTAAAGTGGTGGTTTGTTTTATTTTGCTAACGGAGCTTATGAGATTTTCTGTTGAGTTTTGTGTTGTGAAGTTTTCAAGTTTTGAGTAAAGATTTGATGGATTATGGAATAAGGAGTGGCAAGAGACTAAGATTGGGGATGGCCAAGGCACCCCAAGGTAAAATTCAAGGACACCAAAAACCTAAGCTTGGGGATGCCCCGAAAGGCATCCCCTCTTTCATCTTCATCTATCGGTAACTTTACTTGAGTCTATATTTTTATTCACCACATGATATGTGTTTTGCTTGGAGCGTCTTGTATGATTTGAGTCTTTAATTTTTAGTTTACCACAATCATCCTTTCTGTACATACCTTTTTGGAGAGAGACACATGAATCATAATTTATTAGAATACTCTATGTGCTTCACTTATATCTTTTGAGCTAGATAATTTTTGCTCTATGTGCTTCACTTATATCTTTTAGAGCACGGTGGTGGTTTATTTTATTAGAAATTATTGATCTCTCATGCTTCACTTATATTATTTTGAGATTCCTTTGGAATAGCATGGTAATTTGCTATGGCTATAAGATTGGTCCAAATATAATAGGCATCCAAGATGGATATAATAAAAACTATCATATAAAGTGCATTGAATACTATGAGAAGTTTGATACTTGATAATTGTTTTGATATATGAAGATGGTGATATTAAAGTTGTGCTAGTTGAGTAATTATGAAATTGAGAAATACTTGTGTTAAAGTTTGCAAGTCCCGTAGCATGCACGTATGGTGACCGTTGTGTAACAAATTTGAAGCATGAGATGTTATTTGCTTGTCTTCCTTATGAGTGGCGGCCGGGGACGAGCGATGGTCTTTTCCTACCAATCTACCCCCCTAGGAGCATGTGCGTAATACTAGGTTTTTGATGACTTGTCAATTTTTTGCAATAAGTATGTGAGTTCTTTATGACTAATGTTGAGTCCATGGATTATACGCACTCTCACCCTTCCATCATTGCTAGCCTCTTCGGTACCGTGCATTGCCCTTTCTCACCTTGAGAGTTGGTGTAAACTTCGCCGGTGCATCCAAACCCCGTGATACGATACACTCTATCACACATAAACCTCCTTATATCTTCCTCAAAACAGCCACCATACCTACCTATCATGGCATTTCCATAGCCATTCCGAGATATATTGCCATGCAACTTTCCACCGTTTCGTTTATTATGACACGTTTCATTATTGTCATATTGCTATGCATGATCATGTAGTTGACATCGTATTTGTGGCAAAGCCACCATTCATAATTCTTTCATACATGTCACTCTTGATTCATTGCACATCCCGGTACACCGCGGGAGGCATTCATATAGAGTCATATTTTGTTGTAGTATCGAGTTGTAATCATTGAGTTGTAAATAAATAGAAGTGTGATGATCATCATTAATAGAGCATTGTCCCAAATAAAAAAATAAAAAAAGGGGAAAGGCCAAATAAAAAAAGGAAAGGCCCAAAAAAAGAAAAGAAAAAAAAGCAAAAAAATGGGAAATAAATAAAATGGGACAATGATAATATCCTTTTTTTTCACACTTGTGCTTCAAAGTAGCACCGTGATCTTTATGATAGAGAGTCTCTTTTTTTGTCACTTTCATATACTAGTGGGAATTTTTCATTATAGAACTTCGCTTGTATATTCCAATAATGGGCTTCCTCAAATGCCCTAGGTCTTCATGAGCAAGCAAGTTGGATGCACACCCACTTAGTTTCTTTTGTTGAGCTTTCATACATTTATAGCTCTAGTGCATCCGTTGCATGGCATTCCCTACTCCTCACATTAACATCAATTGATGGGCATCTTCATAGCCCGTTGATTAGCTGCGTTGATGTGAGACTTTCTCCTTTTTTGTCTTGTCCACACAACCTCCATCATTATATTCTATTCCACCCATAGTGCTATATCCATGGCTCATGCTCATGTATTGCGTGAAGGTTGAAAACGTTTGAGATTACTAAAGTGTGAAACAATTGCTTGGCTTGTCATCGGGGTTGTGCATGAGGAGAGCATTTTGTGTGATGAAAATGGAGCTTAACCAAACTATATGATTTTGTAGGGATGAACTTTCATTGGCCATGTTATTTTGAGAAGACATGATTGCTTTGTTAGTATGCTTGAAGTATTATTATTTTTATGTCAACATTAAACTTTTGTCTTGAATCTTATGGATCTGAATATTCATGCCACAATAAGAAGAATTACATTGAGAATTATGCTAGGTAGCATTCCACATCAAAAATTCTGTTTTTATCACTTACCTACCCGAGGACGAGCAGGAATTAAGCTTGGGGATGCTTGATACATCTCCAACGTATCTATAATTTTTGATTGTTCCATGCTATTATGTTATCTGTTTTGGATGTTTAATGGGCTTATTTATACACTTTTATATTATTTTGGGACTAACCTATTAACCGGAGGCCCAACCCAAATTGCTGTTTTTTTGCCTATTTCAGTGTTTCGCAGAAGACGAATATCAAATGGAATCCAAACGGAATGAAACCTTCGGGAGAGTGATTTTTGGAACAAACGTGATCCAGAGGACTTGGAATGGACGTCAAGAAACAAACGAGGAAGCCACGAGGTAGGGAGGCGTGCCTGCCCCCCTAGGCGTACCCCCAACCTCATGGGCCCCTCGTGGCTCTCCTGACCAAACTATTTCGCCTATATATACTCATATACCACAAAAACATCCGAGAGAACCATGAAACCCTATTTCCACCGCTGCAACATTTTGTACCCGTGAGATCCCATCTTGGGGCCTTTTCCGGTGATCCGCCGGAGGGGGAATCAATCACGGAGGGCTTCTACATCAACACCATAGCCTCTCCGATGATGTGTGAGTAGTTTACCTCATACCTTCGGGTCCATAGTTATTTGCTAGATGGCTTCTTCTCTCTCTTTGCATCTCAATGCAAAGTTCTCCTCGATTCTCTTGGAGACCTATTCGATGTAACTCTTTTTGCGGTGTGTTTGTCGAGATCCGATGAATTGTGGGTTTATGATCAAGATTATCTATGGACAATATTTGAATCTCCTCCAAATTCTTTTATGTATGATTTGTTATCTTTGCAAGTCTCTTTGAATTATCAGTTTGGTTTGGCCTACTAGATTGATCTTTCTTGTAATGGGAGAAGTGCTTCGCTTTGGGTTCAATCTTGCGGTGTACTTTCCCAGTGAAAGTAGGGCAGCAAGGCACGTATTGTATTGCTGCCATCGAGGATAAAAAGATGGGGTTTATATCATATTGCTTGAGTTTATCCCTCTACATCATGTCATCTTGCCTAATGCGTTACTCTGTTCTTATGAACTTAATACTCTAGATTCATGCTGGATAGCGGTCGATGTGTGGAGTAATAGTAGTAGATGCAGAATCGTTTCGGTCTACTTGTCGCGGACGTGATACCTATATACATGATCATGCCTAGATATTCTCATAACTATGCACTATTCTATCAATTGCTCGATAGTAATTTGTTCACCCACCGTAATACTTATGCTATTTTGAGAGAAGCCACGAGTGAAACCTATGGCCCACGGGTCTATTCTCTATCATATAAGTTTCTGATTTACTTTTATTTTGCAATCTTTACTTTCAATCTATACAATAAAAATACCAAAAATATTTATCTTATTATCTCTATCAGATCTCACTTTTGCAAGTGGCCGTGAAGGGATTGACAACCCCTTTATTGTGTTGGTTGCAAGGTTCTTATTTGTTTGTGTAGGTACGAGGCGACTTGAGTGTGGTCTCCTACTGGATTGATAACTTGGTTCTCAAAAACTATGGGAAATAGTTACGCTACTTTGCTACATCACCCTTTCCTCTTCAAGGGAAAACCAATGCAATGCTCAAGGGGTAGCACCCCCGGCAAATCGCTCTGCCGGGGGAGGGGCCAGGTGTAAATGGTGCTATTGCCGGCTCCTCCTAGGGACGGGGGGTCCGACGCCTAGTCGGACCCATCCCTGTCGTCTTCCCCGCAGGTTCCCTCCTCGTCGCCGCTCGAGGAGGAGCTCTCGTCGTCGGTCGAGCTCTCCGCGCAGCACCCTATCCTGTGTCTCTAGCGCCCGAAGACCTTGACGGCGAGCAGGTCGCTCTCCACTAATTTGAAGATGAGGACGTGCCCATTCATCAAGCAATGGGCGCGTGCGAAGGTTTTCCAACCCCGGCAAAGGCACATCACATGAGGGGCGGGGAACCCTGTGTTCACCCACATGTCACCATTGCAACACCCCTTCATGTGAAGCCTTATACTCGGCCGCTAGTCGACCTCCTACACCCTCGTGAACGCCTCGGGAAGGTGAAGGCGGCTACGCAGTGGCTCACGCAGATGCAGGATGATCTCCAGCGCCGTATCCCCGACCTGTCTGCTCGACGAAGCAGGAGGAGACGGTGGCGGAGATGGTGACGGAGATGACGATGACGCAGGTGTCCCCCTTACGCAACCGCCTCTGCCTCGACCACCTCGCCGACCGCGGCCACGTCTGGCACCTCCACCTCGAGCGTGGCCTTTACCTTGGGCGGCTAGCTCTTCCTTGGCCGCCGCGTCTCTCTGGTGGGAGGAAGACCTGGTCGCCTCTGCAGGAGAACGGCCGCGGCCATGCCCTCTCGCCATGACAGTGGGTGGAAGATGGGGGCAAAGGGAAGGCGCGAAAATATGTCTCTCCTCCTTCTCCCAAGTCCCTTTTTATAGCCGAGCAGGGAAGGCCGAGGACCGACTCTGCGCTTCCGAAAGGACCGTTCGAATCCGGCTCGTTCAGTTGGCAATGAGCGGGGCCATCGACCGCCCTCCCCGCCCTATCAAAGGCACATAAGCGTCAGCCATCACGCGCCTTCTCATATTCCGCGTGTCCGTCAGCTACCCCGCGCCGTGCATGCGGTGTACGTGGCGAAAAGGGCGGGCGTGATGGGAAACGTGCAACAGTGGTTCCAAGGCTGAGAGAGTAAATGAGCAGCGGCCCTGCAGTTTTCCCTCTTTTTAAGGGGTAGATGCAAGCCGCCTCTTTACTATTCACTACAGGATGACGCAAGCATGCTGCGGTCATCCCACGCATGACCCCCACGTCACGCACGCCCCCAGGTCACACATCCAACGCAGGTCGTGGGGAAGCGCAACTGGAGAAGGAGTTACCACAATAAAAACTCTACCACGCACGCCTGCGCACCGTTCTGGGCCTGGCCCAACAACGTTTTGCGCTTACGTGTGGCCCAGACCCGGGGGCTCCTGTCGGTGTACAAAAGTAGGGGTCCTTTTTGTACCCCTTCACTAGTGCACGGGCGATTGTAGCTGCGCCTGCAACCACGCTTGGCGAGGAAGAGGAGGCGAAGACACAAGATTATCAGAGCAGCACTCAAGCCCGAAGAATGAAGAGCAAAGAGGCGAGGTGAGCTCTCCCGGCAAGGCCCTTGCCGGGGCAGCCTCCACAGCCCCAACAAGAGCCTTGCCGGGGCAACTTGCCCAAAACCAGCGAGGTCGCCGCCCTTGAGCCTAAGAGTTCTGACGCCATCAACACATTGGAACCAAGGCTCGGGAGGCACCTCCATGGTGGCATGCAGATCTTTGTGAAGAGCGGAAGCATACAAGACTAAATAAGAATGATAAGACGAAGGCCCCCGGCAGACCCTTGCCGGGGATGGACGAAGCACCCCGGCAAGACCCTTGCCGAGGCCCCGACAAGACTCTTGCCGAGGGCATCTACGGGGCCGTAGCCAGGCCCACTCCAAGGCTCCACCGCCGCTCCAGCGCAGCTACCAGCCCGCCAACTAGGCAAGCACCTGCGTGGCGGCATGCAGTTTCCAGACCAACTCAGCAAGCATCTGCGTGGTGGCATGCAGATATTCATGAAGACTCTGCCGCCGCACCAGCTCAGCAGTCAGCCAGCCAGCGTGGCGCTCCACGCCTCGTCAGCTTGGATGCGTGTCAAAGCAAGGCGAAGCGGCGACGGGCGGGACAAGCTTCCTTGCCGTCCCCGATAAAGTGACAGGGCACGTCGGCAACACATTAAATGCGTTTTGTCCTACGATGCCAGGGATAGACTCGACTACTGTAAAAACTTTACATCTCCTGTGTGCCACTGTGGCTACCCCTTTTGACTATAAAAGGAGGCTTGTAGCATACTGAGATAATATTTAGACTTTTTGGACTCTGCACGCCATGTACCTAGTCCAAGAACACCAGATAAACATAAACCAGCAGAGTAGGGTATTACGCATCGCTTGCGGCCCGAACTTGGATAATCCCCTCGCGTTGATCTCCTAAACCCGCTCGTTGCACAACCCCGCGCCCCGCCAACTGTAGTAGGGATTCTTTGTGATCCCATAGGTGTCGTTTCCCACTGACAAATAGCGCGCTAGGGGAAAAGTGCACAACTACTACAATTGCCAGGGCGTTGCCTCCAAACTATGTATTGTAGTAGCGCCCTTCCCATAGACGCGCTACTGCTAACGAACTTAGCAGTAGTGCGTCACGCCAACACTCGCTACTGCTAAAGTCTCATCCCCTCACGCGCCTAAAGTTTAATCCCATATTGCTAAGCGAACATGGTGTTTTCCACCTTAAATACATTACTTCTCAAACCATCACAAGCCCTTGGTCTTCATTGAACTCTATGTGTATTTTCTAAAAACCGGGGAAGATTCCTATTGACAATTTGGATTCTACGCAAAAAGATCAATGATGACTAATGTATTTTTGATTTCTTTTACATGCTTAGCCTTATAGGCAGCACGTTTTGCAGAAGGCGCTACTGCTATGGAGTTTAGCAGTAGCGCTTTATCCTATCCAGCGCTACTACTAAGTTCAATTTTACCTTCCCCAACCGGCCGCCCCCACTCTCCCTCTCCACTCTCACTCCCCCGCACCCCCACGTCGTCAGCCGCCGCCATTCCCCGACCACCGTCGACGCCCGCCGCCGCCGATCGACGCTCCTGCTCCTCCTCCATTGAGGTAATCCCTCCTCCCTACCATGCCCCTCCCTCCACCTCCGGCCGCCCCCTCCTCCCTCCTCCTTCGTGCGCCCCCTCCTCCCCTCCCTCCTCCTCCGGCTGCCCCCTCCTCCCTCCTCCTCCTCCCCCTCCACTCCTCCTCTGGCCGCCCCCTCCTTCCTCCTTCCTCCTCCTCCTCCCTCCTCCCAACTCCCTGCTCCCTCCATCTCTCCTAAAACCTAATTTTTTGTACTGTTCTTGAATAATGTAGTTTTTTTTACTGTTTTTTAGTAAGAAAATTAATTATTTTTATTTATAGTAAGTGCTTAGTTGAACTAGTTGAATTAATAGCATTGTTTTATTTTTAGTAAGAAAATTTACGTATATAAGATTTGATGATCTAATTAAAATTTTACTATAGAACTAGTTTATTTTTAGTAAGAATAATTAATAGAACTAGTTTATTTTTAGTTGAATTAATAGAACTAGTTTATTCTTAGTTGAACTAGTTGAATTAATAGAACTAGTTGAATTTATGTCACTATCACTTTGTCATCAAAGAATTGTGTATGAGATTTGATGATCTAATTAAAATTTAACACGGTGGAATATGCAGGCTTTGTACAGTCATGTCTCCTTCGACTGATCGTCATCCGAGCTACCTCTACTTCCACTACACCCGAGTCAGTGAGCTAAAAGTCCACCTCCTCTTTATCCACTCCTCGGTGTGTTGAATAGAGTAGAACTAGGGTATTTAGTCGGTGAGCTCATGTGCGAATGCTTATGATAATTGATACTGATGGAATTGCAAGTTTAAGCATGCATCATTGTATGTGTATGAACATCTTTGTATCACTGGGAAAATCCGAGTGGCCTATGTTTTGCCGAAGTTTTGATTCATTTCTGTTCCGGCAAAATTCAGGTGCTCGATATGTCCTATTTTAGCAAAGGTCATGCCGGATTTTTTCGTGAATTTAAGCATGACCTGTGCTAGAATATGCAGGAGATATCGAGTGCCCCGGATTTGTGTGTTGAGTTCCTGGTAGTTGCCTTCGATCGATTTGCAATTAATGTTTCAACTATGAACATAGGAAATGTCTGACGACGAAAAGGATTTCGGTATTTGCGAATACTGCGAAGACGAGCGCGGCCTGTGCGACAGAATCTTCCTAGTTGATGATAGGTGCTTCAGCATCAAGCTAGATGAGAACTTCTAAGTGGATACAGTAAGTCACAACGACAAGGTTTTTTTCGTAATTAAGCATGATTTCTGCTTCATTTGCTTCAACTTATAATTTATTTATTTTACTATTCTACTAGCGTATCCCCTGCCATGCAAGAGTTTTTGTCTTGCATAAGATATGTTTCAGTCCTATGAAAACTATGGAGGTAAAGAGAGTTTACTTGAAGACCGAGCATGGTTATACTTTCGACGCAAAATTATACAATGCAGACACCTACACCTATTTTGAATGCAAAACTTGGCAAGCACTATGCAAGGCTTATGCATTTGAGCCTGATATGGTTATCACCTTTGATATTCATCTGGGAGATGATATTGAAGGTAATAGAGACATCTGGGTCGATGTGCAGACGCCTCCAGTTCTACCATTATGTGAGTTTCTCAACCATATTTATGTATTTGATATTGTTTATTCAAAAATAGTTGACAACTAATTTCTATTGACACTTATTTCCATTCAAGCAAACATGTCCGGCGCTTGGTAGACATGACCTACCACTGTCCCAGGGCTGAACCAAACTGCGAGGAGATAAGTCATTATGTTTCATGGCTTGAGGATCTTGATGCTGTCAAGAGAAATTATTTTCCTGGACTTAGAAATCTTAGTACTCAAAACGTGCGACCAATAGTGTCGTATTGAACTACGGTCACATCTATTTAGGAAAAATGGTAAGATTTTTACTATTTGTCCTCAGTGCATCTTTTGCATACATTATTTTTTAAGCTAAACTTCATTGCTAAGTATGTTACTATATGATGTTCTTCAACAGGGACTCCCGATGATAGTTGTGCCTCAGTGGATTGAGACTAAAGGTCGCATGTCAATGGTTAGCTTACGACCAAGACATCCTACATCGCACATGAGTGCAATCAGGATTTCTAAAACCGAGCAATGCTTAATAGTGAAAGACAGGAGCAAATTTGTGAAGGATCGCAGAGAAGTACTAGGGGGCAGCAATCAGAAGTGCAGCCCACGATTAGGATGAATCAGGACTGCTACACATGTTCTATGCCATTTTACCTGAGAGAGAGCAGCATGAGTGATTAGCTAGCTAGAATGAGTTTGAAGATGATGATGTGCTACACTATGACTATGATGATTAAATAGCTAGTGTTGGTGGTAATGACTATGATGATTATTATTAGCTAGTGTTGGTGGTGATTAGATAGCTACACTATGACTATGATGATTAGATAGTGGTAATGACTATGATGATTATTAGCTAGTGTTGTTGGTGATGATATGATGTAAGAGTTTTTATTTTAATATGATGATAATGATGATGATGATGAGTTATTATATCATTGGGTGAAAGAACCACATATTAGTTTCAACTGGATGGATCCTAAGTGATCAAGTCATGGATTATCGTGATAATCCATGACTTGATCACTTATGATCCATCCACTTGAAATTAATCCGCGGTTCTTTCACCTAGTGATTTAATAACTCATTATGATGTAAAAATAAGGGTCTTTTACATCTGTGTCCCTAACTCGAACCCACTACTCACATTTTCCCCTAATTTAGAAGTCTGCTAAAAAATGCCCCTCCGCCGTTAGGTGCCCTTATAGAAATGCCCTTTTGCGCCATTACTGTTCGGTCAAAGCCGGTCAAAGGGCTTTGACCGTCCTGAAAAAAATAGCAAAAAAATTCTAAAAAATATGAAATTTTGTGGGATAAAAGATACTTAGGATCACAAGATGCGTGCAAATTTTCGTGTTCTTGGACATTCCGGGAGGTCATGGCAAAGAAAAATAGTAAATATATATGCTTGTGAACAGGAAATTCAAAATAAACTGAAGAAAATTCCAAAAAATATGAAAATTTTGGGCGTCAGATAGGCTCGGGTTTGCAAGGTGCATGCAATTTTTTGTTATGTTTGGACACTGTTGGAGCTCGTGGAGAAAAAAAAACAAAAATTTGGCTCGGGAAAATACTTTGGAAAAAATGAGTATTTTGCTTTTTTGCTAGAGCTCCTCGCATGTCATTTGATCACAAAAACTTGCAAGCGCCTTGTCCACCTAAGCCTCTTTGATGCCAAAAAATTTCATATTTTTTTGAATTTTCTTGCTATTTTATTTCAAATCTACTGTTCACAAGAGTACAAATTAACTGTTTTTCCTCGCCACGAGCTCCTAGAATGTCCAAATAGCACGAAAATTTGCATGCACCTTGCGCACATGAGTAGTTTCGATCTCACAAAATTTTGGATTTTTTAGATTTTTTTTGCTATTTCTTTTAGGATGGTCAAAGCTCTTTGACCGGACGGTAACGACGCAGAAGGGCATTTCTGTAAGGGCACCTAACGGCGGAGGGGAAATTTGAGGAGGCTTTCGAATTAGGGGTATATTTGATTATGTGGTTTGAGTTAGGGACAGAAATGCAAATGGCCCTAAAAACAATCTCTGAATTGCTACTGTATGAAAGCTTGTATAAAGGTGTATGAATAACGACATAAAATAAAAAATATAGAATACCGAATAGTAGTAGCGCGGGCGTTGAGACGCGCTACTACTAATTATCAGTAGCGCCCATTCCTCCACGCGCTACTACTAAGTAGATATAGCAGCAGCGCGTGTCCACACATGATGCTGCTAACCTTTAGTTGTAGCGCCGTAGCAGTAGCGCACTAACCCGCGCTACTAATAGGCTACAAACCCGCACTACTGCTAGACTTTTCCCTAGTAGTGAATCATAGTATTGCTCTGTTTATTCCTTTGTTTCAATGTATGTACTCTGTTTTCCGTTCTTATATGTTCTCTTTCAATGTGTGTATATACGCTTTCCATTATGTATATGTGGATGATAACAGCTAGATTCAAATTATTATACAAAAGCAGATAGAAAATGGAATTCATAATATATATATATATATATATATATATATATATACTAATTGTTCATTAGTTCGTCACAGAATAAATATATACATACATATATATAGGGTGGGTCTATTCTACAACTGATTGTAGAATAATATTCTACAATAGGCAAGCCCCTATATAAGGTAGTTTTGAATCGGAGACCGACCCGACCAGGCAACACCTGCCCGGATCCTGAAAACAGATCCCCCGATCCCCGCCACCTCCCCACCCCCGATCCCGTCCTCTCCCTCCCAGCGAACCATCCCAACCCCGCCGCGCGCACCTCTCCCTCCCAGGCGAACCATCCCACCCCTGCCGTGCGCACCTCTCCCTCCCCGGTGAGCCATCCCACCCCCGCAGCGCACCTCTCCCTCCCCGGCGAGCCATCCCACCCCCGCCGCGCACCTCTCCCTCCTCAACGAGCCATCCCACCCCCGCCGCGCACCTCTCCCTCCCCCGGCGAGCCATCCCACCCTGCTGCGCGCACCTCCCTCTCCGGTTAACCACCTTCTTCCCCCAGTGAGGCTGCCCCTGGTTCCCCTCCGGCGGCGAGGACAAAGCAGCGAGCGGCGCGAGATCGACGAGATCTCGACCGGCGGCGATGCCCCAGTTAACCACCTTCTACGGGTGCGGGGTTATTACGGGTTCCAACATCGAGCACAAGCACGAGCTCCTTCTCCAGCGAGAGGTGCCAGGTAAAAATGTACTTCTCTTCATCGTGGCATTCTGTGGCATTCTTTTTACTCTGGCGGGCAGCGAGGAGATTGAATGAAATTTTGACCTGCTGAGTGGAGAATTACGGGAAGTACAAAGGTAGGAGTAATGGGAAGTACATACAATATTTAGGTAGAAGTACATAGCAGTACAACATGCGAGCGAGGAAGTACCTGCTGAGAATTATTCCTGCTAGGGAGGCAGTACCATAGTTACGCTGAGAGAAGTACCGAGTAGTTTGAAGTAGCAGTACAGGGTGTCCTTTATGCTAATTTGGTACTCATCTTTTGCAGCTGCTACTTGGAGCTGTGGAATTAGCAAGCTTAGGGAAGTGCAAAAAGGTTCTGTTTAGTGAAGAGTAGCAGTACAGAATATCTTGAAGCAGCAGTGCAGAGCAACACAGAAAATCACTACAGGTGAAAACTATAAATATCGATTTCGAGAAACTTCCTTGTGTCAATTTAGATGAGCTCTGACAATTAGTTTGTCGTTTTGTCGTTTAGTGCGGGACATCATGCCACCCCGTGCAGCAAAAGTGCCTACTTGGTCAAGAAAAATTGCCAATGAAATGAAGAATACGAGAACGTCTCCAAGATTTAAGCAAAGTTTGACTCATTTGCCAAATCGAGCAGCTGACTCAACTACAATTGCACATGTTGTTGCACATGAAAACGTCGATCCCTATGCTCGAACTGAGGTGAGGTCCTCAATCAAAAGAAAAATGTTTACAACTCATTGCTATATATCGTTACTAATTGCGATTCTGTTATAATAACTGTACTACAATACTACACTTAATACATTTGGATTTTGGATTCTGAATACCTATTATATTTTTTAAAGCAGTACAACAATATCTGTGAGAAGAAGTACAAATTTACAAATCTTGTTTTGTGTCACTATATTCATGCTCATAGTTAACAAAAAAAGAAGTATAGGTTTTGATTTCAAAGAAGTACATCTAAGGTACAGAAGCAGTACAGCCATGAGAAAATCTGACAATTCCTCATCAATTTTCTGACCACTTTCAGGCTGATGATTATGGTTTTCCATTGGATGCTACTCCACTTGTCACGAATGCAGTGCCTTTGCGGTGCATAATGGAAGATCCGCCAAATTTTTATGTCACTGGATATTCACATGATCCTAGCAGCATGGAGCCGTCGCCGCAACCTTCGAGCAGTTTCATTTTCTCTGGATCATCAATATTGTCGAAAGCTGGCCATACAAGTAAATGTGTTGGGCCACAAGTGCCACCACGTATTGAGCGTATTGTGCATGAGGTTTCAAGCATGCAGAGTGATACGTCTCCAACGTATCTATAATTTTTGATTGCTCCATGCTATATTATCTACTGTTTTGGACAATTTTGGGCTTTATTATCCACTTTTATATTATTTTTGGACTAACCTATTAACCGAAGGCCCAGCACAGAATTGCTGTTTTTTTGCCTATTTCAGTGTTTCGAAGAAAAGGAATATCAAACGAATATCAACCGTTGGCACACGTTTTCGTCGTGATTCTCCGGTAGAAACTTTGGGGCACTCTTTGAGGTTCTATGTGTTGGTTGAATAGTTGAATCTGAGATTTTTGTGATGCATATCGTATAATCATACCCACAGATACTTGAGGTGACATTGGAGTATCTAGGTGACATTAGGGTTTTGGTTGATTTGTGTCTTAAGGTGTTATTCTAGTACGAACTCTAGGGCTGTTTGTGACACTTATAGGAATAGCCCAACGGATTAATTGGAAAGAATAACTTTGAGGTGGTTTCGTACCCTACCATAATCTCTTCGTTTGTTCTCTGCTATTAGTGACTTTGGAGTGACTCTTTGTTGCATGTTGAGGGATAGTTATATGATCCAATTATCTTATTATTGTTGAGAGAACTTGCACTAGTGAAAGTATGAACCCTAGGCCTAGTTTCCTAGCATTGCAGTACCGTTTACGCTCACTTTTATCTTTAGTTACCTTGCTGTTTTTATATTTTCAGAATACAAAAGCCTATATCTACCATCCATATTGCACTTGTATCACCATCTCTTCGCCGAACTAGTGCACCTATACAATTTACCATTGTATTGGGTGTGTCGGGGACACAAGAGACTCTTTGTTATTTGGTTGCAGGGTTGCTTGAGAGAGACCATCTTCAACATACGCCTCCCACGGATTGATAAACTTGCTACTGTCCTACAAACCTCTGCAGTTGGAGGCCCAACAACGTCTACAAGAAGAAGGTTGTGTAGTAGACATCAAGCTCTTTTCTGGCGCCATTGCCGGGGAGGCTAGGTAAGTGGCACTCACACCCCGTCAACTAAGCTCTTTTCTGGCGCCGTTGCCGGGGAGGTGAGTGCTTGAAGGTATATCTTTAGATCTTGCAATCGAATCTTTTTGTTTCTTGTTTTAGCACTAGTTTAGTTTATAAAAGAAAACTACCAAAAAATAGAATTGAGTTTGTCTCATACGCTTCATCTTTTTAATATCTTTCGTGAGTATGATGGAAAGGAAAATTGTGCCAAAGTGTTAGAAGAAGAATGCATTAAAATGTTTGGCACTAAATCTTTGAATGATGAGCATGATTGCAATGTTGTTAGTACGAATTCCTTGAATATCCATGATACTAATGATGATTGCACTAGTTATGATGAAAATGTCTCCTATAAACATGTCAATTTTTGTGGAGTGCATTGGGTTTGCAAGTATACACCAGGGAAGATAGATATTGCAAGAGGCATAAGTATTTAGAAACTAAATTGTTGCAAGAAAGTCTTGATGATTGCGCTGAAAGATTCAATATTTATCGCGCCCCTTGTGAACTTTCCAATGAACATGGTCATTTAAAGCTCCAATGCTATTTGTTTCATGATCAAGTCGTATCCAAATATTGTGATAATTTGATTACCCTTGAGCATCATAAAGAGCTTAGCCTTCTTTTGGGGTATGAAGAAATGAAACGTATAACTGAGGGTATTCCAAAATTTAATCTTGAGAGATTTCTTGATTTTGATCTAGAGAAGATTTATATGTATTGTGCGGTGAATTGTATTGAAAATCATTATATTTCCAATTACATAAAGAAAAGAAAACAAATAGAGGATGAAGAGAATACTAACGAAAGGGAAGAGACTTCCCAATATCCTCCTATTATTTCTTATGATGAATCAGGTAATGAGGAAGAGCCTTCTATTCAACCAATCTCATCAATAAGGAGCTCCAAAAAGAGGATTGAACCCACAGATGAGGTGAAGAAGAAGAAAATAAAAAGGAAGAGAGGTAAAAAGGTATCCCTCCCAAATAATGTTGCTCCTATTATTGTTGTGCCTTATGAAAATGAATCAAAAATAATTGTGGAAGATGATGCACTTGATGATGATCTCGTTATGCCTATTGCTTGTTGTGATGATTATGATTGGGAAGATAATGATACTTCTTATGATCTTGAAAATCTTTTTGGCACTTGCTTGGAAGAATGTAATTATTGCTATACTATTGGTGCTATCCATACTATTAATGATGGGAGTTATTATGCTTATGATATGAAAAGGCCCAAGCTTGGGGAAGCTATGTTTGATGAGGATGACATATTTGAGAATATATTTTCTGCAATTAATGTTTTTCCCAATCTTGGGGATGCTATGTTTAATAATGATGATATTTTTAGCCTCCCAAGTTTTGATATGCAAAGTAGTTATGATGATAGCATGCCTTCTACCTATGATGATTATAGTGATGAAAGTGGGTTTGGAAGAGTGTCAACTTTAGGAAGTAATTATCCCACTATTTTGGAGGATGTTGAATCTTATAATATTTATGAAAGTGGATTTGGAGAGGTCTTGACTTTATTTAGTGATGTATCCACTATTTCGGAAGAGGTTTCAATTGATTATGATGAGAACAAAGTTGCTACTTATGATGACTATTGTGATGAAACTTATGCTATAAAAAGTAGTGATGATTATATTTACAAAACTTGTCATGATTATGAGTACCCTTGCTTCGAACATTACTCTTTTAATGTGGAAACAATTTATAGTATTCAAGTCTCTGATGATACTCCCACTATTCCGAATGAGAAGAATTTTGCTTATGTGGAGAGTAATAAAATTTCTATGCTTGTAGATCATGAAAAGAATGCTTTAGGTGCTGGTTATATTGTTGAATTCATTCATGATGCTACTGAAAATTATTATGAGAGAGGATCATATGCTTCTACATATTGCAATAATATCTAGTTTCCTCTCTATGTGTTGAAAATCTTGAAGCTATGCTTGTTTTGCCTTCCTATGCTACTTGATTATTGTTCCCATAAGTTGTTTTCTCACAAAATCCCTATGCATAGGAAGTGGGTTAGACTTAAATGTTCTAGTCATATTTTTCATGATGCTCCCTTTATGTTTCAATTCTTATCTTTTATGTGAGAATCATTAAATCATCATGCCTAGCTAGGGGCGTTAAACGTTAGCGCTTGTTGGGAGGCAACCCAATTTTATTTTAGTTTCTTGCTTTTTGGTTCTGTTTAGTAATAAATAATCCATCTAGCTTCTGTTTAGATCTGGTTTTTTGTTTTCATTAGTGTTTGTGCCAAGTAGAACCTTTGGGAAGACTTGGGTGAAGTCTTTATGATCATGCTATAAAAAACAGAAACTTTAGTGCTCACGAGATTAGCTTCCACTTTTTACTGGAGAGTGATACTTAGTTGATTCTTTTTTCAGATGATTACTAGACTAATTACTCAGGTGAACCAATTATTTTAGAATTTTTGGAGTTGCAGAAGTATACGTTTGATACAGATTAATACAGACTGTTCTGTTTTTGACAGATTCTGTTTTCGATGTGTTGTTTGCTTATTTTGATGAATCTATGAGTAGTATCGGAGGGTATGAACCATAGACAAGTTGGAATACAGTAGATAATACACCAATACGAATTTAGAATGAGTTCACAATAGTACCTAAGTGGTGATTTATTTTTCTATACTAACGGAGCTTACGAGTTTTCTGTTAAGTTTTGTGTTGTGAAGTTTTCAAGTTTTGGGTAAAGACTCGATGGACTATGGAATAAGGAGTGGCAAGAGCCTAAGCTTGGGGATGCCCAAGGAAACCCAAGGTAATATTCAAGGATAACCAAAAGCCTAAGCTTGGGGATGCCCCGGAAGGCATCCCATCTTTTGTCTTTATTCATCGGTAACTTTACTTGGAGCTATATTTTTATTCACCACATGATATGTGTTTTGCTTGTAGCATCAATTTATTTTGTTAGTGTTTGCTTGATGTTATTTAGAATAATGTTTTTCATCTTTATTTTCAATAAAAATGTCAAGGATAGCCTTTACCATGCTTATTTTGCAAGTATACATGTTGCTGTTTCAAAACAGAAAGTTTATTGCTGTTGCAAAAATTCCCCAGAGAAGTCAGAATGTGATAAAATGATGAAACCTTTTGTATATTAAGCTCTAACAAATTTACTACAGTGGTAATTTTCTTTCATAACTTTTGGAGCTAGGGAAGTATGGATCTTGCTGCATTCTTTACAGACTGTCCTGTTTAGGCAGATTGCTGTTATGTTTGCATATGTTTGCTTCTTTAATGATTCTATTTGAGGATAGGACTATTAAATATGCAGAGGTATTTAGTATGCAATGTTGAATAATAATTTTAGTGATTTGCTACAGTAGAGTATGATAAGGTTTTTTTTGCATTGGTTTATACTAACTTATTTCACGAGTCCTTTTTGAGTTTTGTGTGGATGAAGCTTTTGAGATTTAGGGAGACCGTGATATGAGAGGAATTAAGGAGAAAAAAAAGCTCCAGCTTGGGGATGCCCAAGGCATCCCAAGATAATATTTCAAGAAGTCTGAAGCGTCTAAGCTTGGGGATGCCCCGGTTGGCATCCCGCCTTTCTTCTTCAACAACTATCGGTTAGTTTCAGTTGATCCTAAGTTTTTGCTTCTTCACGTGATGTTTGCTATCCTTGAAATGTCGTTTTGTTTTGCTCGCTGTTTGAATAAAATACCAACATCTGAAATTCTTAAATGTTAGAGAGTCTTCACATAGTTGCATAATTATTCGACTACTCATTGATCTTCACTTATATCTTTCAGAATAGTTTGTTGTTTGCTCTAGTGCTTCACTTATATCTTTTAGAGCATGGTGGTGGTTTTATTTTGAAGAAATAGATGAACTTTCATGCTTCACTTATATTATTTTGAGAGTCCTAAATAGCATGGTAATTTTCTTAATCCTATTATGCTAGGTATTCAAGAATAGTAAAAACTTTCTTATGAGTGTGTTGAATACTAAGAGAAGTTTGATGCTTGATGATTGTTTTGAGATATGGAGGTAGTAATATTAGAGTCATGCTAGTTGGGTAGTTGTCAATTTGAGAAATACTTGTGTTAAAGTTTGTGATTCCCGTAGCATGCACGTATGGTGAACCGTTATGTGATGAAGTCGGAGCATAATTTATTCATTGATTGTCTTCCTTATGAGTGGCGGTCGGGGACGAGCGATGGTCTTTTCCTATCAATCTATCCCCGTAGGAGCATGCGCGTAATACTTTGCTTTGATAACTTGTAGATTTTTGCAATAAGTATATGAGTTCTTTATGACTAATGTTGAGTCCATGGATTATACGCACTCTCACCCTTCCACCATTGCTAGCCTCTCTAATACCGCGCACTTTTCGCCGGTATCATACACCCCCCATATACCTTCCTCAAAACAGCCACCATACCTACCTATTATGGCATTTTCATAGCCATTCTGAGATATATTGCCATGTAACTTTCCACCGTTCCGTTTCCTATGACACGCTCCATCATTGTCATATTGCTTTGCATGATCATGTAGTTGACATTGTATTTGTGGCAAAGCCACCGTTCATAATTCTTTCATACATGTCGCTCATGAGTCATTGCACATCCCGGTACACCGCCGGAGGCATTCATATAGAGTCATATCTTGTTCTAAGTATTGAGTTGTAATTCTTGAGTTGTAAGAAAATAAAAGTGTGATGATCATCATTTTTAGAGCATTGTCCCAAGTGAGGAAAGGATGATGGAGACTATGATTCCCCCACAAGTCGGGATGAGACTCCGGACGAATAAAAATAAAAAAAGGGAGAAAAAAAGGAGGCCATAAAAAAAGAGAAAAAGGCCCAAATAAAAAAAATAAAAAAATAAGAGAAAAAGAGAGAAGGGGCAATGCTACTATCCTTTTACCACACTTGTGCTTCAAAGTAGCACCATGATCTTCATGATAGAGAGTCTCCTATGATATCACTTTCATATACTAGTGAGAATTTTTCATTATAGAACTTGGCTTGTATATTCCAATGATGGGTTTCCTCAAACTGCCCTAGGTCTTCGTGAGCAAGCGAGTTGGATGCACGCCCACTTAGTTTCTTTTGTTGAGCTTTCATATACTTATAGCTCTAGTGCATCCGTTGCATGGCAATCCCAACTCACTCACATTGATATCTATTGATGGGCATCTCCATAGCCCGTTGATATGCCTAGTTGATGTGAGACTATCTTCTCCTTTTTTCTTCTCCACAACCACCATTCTATTCCATATATAGTGCTATGTCCATGGCTCACGCTCATGTATTGCGTGAAGATTGAAAAAGTTTGAGAATGTCAAAAGTATGAAACAATTGCTTGGCTTGTCATCGGGGTTGTGAATGATCTAAATACTTTGTGTGGTGAAGATAGAGCATAGCCAGACTATATGATTTTGTAGGGATAACTTTCTTTGGTCATGTTATTTTGAGAAGACATGATTGCTTTGTTAGTATGCTTGAAGTATTATCACTTTTATGTCAATATGAACTTTTATCTTGAATCTTTCGGATCTAAATATTCATGCCACAATTAAGAAGAATTACATTGATATTATGCCAAGTAGCACTCCGCATCAAAAATTCTTTCTTTTATCATTTACCTGCTCGAGGACGAGCAGGAATTAAGCTTGGGGATGCTTGATACGTCTCCAACGTATCTATAATTTTTGATTGCTCCATGCTATATTATCTACTGTTTTGGACAATTTTGGGCTTTATTATCCAATTTTATATTATTTTTGGGACTAACCTATTAACCGGAGGCCCAGCCCAGAATTGCTGTTTTTTTGCCCATTCCAGTGTTTCGAAGAAAAGGAATATCAAATGGAGTCCAATTGACCTGAAACTCCACGGAACTTACTTTTGGACTAGAAGAAGCCCACGGAGTACCGGAGTTACACCAGGGGAGTCCCGGGCTGCCCACGAGGGTGGGGGCCGCGCCCACCCCCCTAGGGCGCGCCCCCTGCCTCGTGGACAGCCCGGAGGTCCACCGACATACTTTTTCCTCCCATATATACCCATATACCCTAAAAACTTTGGGGAACATAATAGATCGGGAGTTCCGCCGCCGCAAGCCTCTGTAGCCACCAAAAGTCAATCGGGACCCTGTTCCGGCACCCTGCCGGAGGGGGGAACCCTCAGTGGTTGCCATCTTCATCATCCCGGCGCTCTCCATGACGAGGAGGGAGTAGTTCACCCTCGGGGCTGAGGGTATATACCAGTAGCCATGTGTTTGATCTCTCTCTCTCGTGTTCTTGATTTGGCACGATCTTGATGTATCGCGATCTTTGCTATTATAGTTGGATCTTATGTTTCTTCTCCCCCTCTACTCTCTTTTAATGGATTGAGTTTCCCCTTTGAAGTTATCTTATCGGATTGAGTCTTTAAAGATTTGAGAACACTTGATGTATGTCTTGCCATGCGTATCTGTGGTGACAATGGGATATCACATGATTTACTTGATGTATGTTTTGGTGATCAACTTGCGGGTTCCGCCCATGAACTTAAGCATAGGGGTTGGCACGCGTTTTCGTCGTGATTCTCCGGTAGAAACTTTGGGGCACTCTTTGAGGTTCTGTGTGTTGGTTGAATAGATGAATCTGAGATTTTGTGATGCATATCGTATAATCATACCCACAGATACTTGAGGTGACATTAGAGTATCTAGGTGACATTAGGGTTTTGGTTGATTTGTTTCTTAAGGTGTTATTCTAGTACGAACTCTAGGGTTGTTTGTGACACTTATAGGAATAGCCCAACGGATTGATTGGAAAGAATAACTTTGAGGTGGTTTCGTACCCTACCATAATCTCTTCGTTTGTTCTCCGCTATTAGTGACTTTGGAGTGACTCTTTGTTGCATGTTGAGGGATAGTTATATGGTCCAATTATGTTATTATTGTTGAGAGAACTTGCACTAGTGAAAGTATGAACCCTAGGCCTTGTTTCCTAGCATTGCAGTACCGTTTACGCTCACTTTTATGTTTAGTTACCTTGCTGTTTTTATATTTTCAGATTACAAAAACCTATAGCTACCATCCATATTGCACTTGTATCACCATCTCTTCACCGAACTACTGCACCTATACAATTTACAGTTGTATTGGGTGTGTTGGGGATACAAGAGACTCTTTGTTATTTGGTTGCAGGGTTGCTTGAGAGAGACCATCTTCAACCTATGCCTCCCATGGATTGATAAACCTTAGGTCATCCACTTGATGGAAATTTGCTACTGTCCTACAGACCTCTGCACTTGAAGGCCCAACAACGTCTACAAAAAGAAGGTTGTGTAGTAGACATCACAGTGTAGCTGGAAAAAAATTCCTGAGATTAGGGCTTTACATCCACCATATGTGGATGTGGATTCTACGCATGTTGATACAAGTACGCTCAACATGCATAAAGTACCTGCGGCTTGCCACACAGCTGGAAACACCACAAATCGCCGCCCTAAAATTGTTCCTGGAGTAGCAGGTTTGCATCCTCCGAGTCGTAAGCAGCCAGGTGTGGGTGATCATACGCTGCCTCCACGTCCACCTTCATCGACTTCAAAGCAACAACTAGTGCGCAACAATACGTCAAAGAAATTGCCGGTGCACCCGAAACGTGACCCACTGCTGCACAAATCAGTGGTTACGCCTCCTTGTCCGATAGAACCTGACGACTGCATAACTCCAGAAGAGAATCGAAAGTATATCCATGTGAGTATAATAAACAGATGTTATTACTACATTTTCATAGTCAAACTACCTCTTGTTTACTGAGCAGTACAAATGTAGTTGGACAGTAGTACCTTTTTACTTGTATATGTAGTAACTCACATAAAATGAAAAGCAGTACTATGAACAAGTAATAAATGATTGCATCTGTACAGTTTTTCTTTGTCTAATAAGGATCATTAAAACCACACATAGTGCGGGAACACACCCAAAATGGCTGTTCCAACTATCTGCTCAGTGTTGTATTGGCACACGGTCGGCACGTTTGTCACACCGGCACTGTGCAGTTGATTGGAAAAAAAAACATTTTTTGTGCTGGTTTTCTTCACATGAAGGTGTCATAAAGCAGTACAAGAATATTGTTACATGGCAGTACAATAAAGTACTTTCATACCAGTACAAGTATGTGTGTTTGTTTTGTATGGAACTCAATTCTTAGGCATCTTTATGTACATTTTGGATTTATTTTGCAGAAATCTGACCTCCCAGATTACCTTATACCAAAGATGGGGATGGTGTTCAAGGACTTCGATGCAGGCAAAGTGTTCTACAATAGATATGCCAGGCACGCTGGCTTTGGAACAAGAATTCGACAGAAGAGTGGTTTCAATAGATACTTGTACTGCACATGTGAAGGGAAGCACGCGAGCTCTGTTTCTGAATCTGAGCGTCAGCGGGACAAGATGACAAAGCGATGTGGATGCAAGGCGAAGCTGCGATTATAGGGGAATGAGCACGATGATACAGTAGTCATTGTCGACATCAATTTTGAGCACAACCACCAACTAATACAGAGCCCTACCATGCTTGTGTTTCATCATTCCCACAAGTCATTTGACCCCACTATATTGGATTATGTTAAGTTCCTCCAGTTCCAGAATGTTCAGCACCATACCATTATGTCTATCCTATATGGATCCCTCGGTGGCGGTCAGTTCTTGGCGTTGCACGGACGCGATTTAATCAACGGGTATCATAAAAATGATATACACTATCTTTTCAGCTTGTGATTTCACCATTAAAAAAGCTTCGGAAAGAACATGCTACTGGACAGTGTACAACCTTTTGTGTTATTGAAATATGCAGGAAGCTTCCTAACTCTAAGGAAGATAGCATCGATGACGTCAAGAAGCTGTTGGGATTCTTTGCTGAGATGAAAGCAGTAAATAATGAATTCTTCTTCGACTTCCAGATTGAGGAGTTTGGTCATATAAAGAACATCTTCTGCGCTAATGCAAGCTGCAGGGGCGCGTACCAAGATTTTGGTGATGCGATGACACTTGACACCACTTATAAGACAAATCAGTACCTTATGCCTTTGGGAGTATTTGTAGGAGTAAACAATCATCTCCAGTCAACAATATTCGTCTGTGCCCTTGTAAGGGATGAATGTGAAGAATCTTTTGCTTGGCTATTCAGAACCTTCTTGGCATGCAACAATTGGAAGCAACCTACAATAATTTTAACAGGTATAACACATTCCAATTTATACAGATCGTGGACATATAGACTGACATTGTTGTTAGTTTACCTAGAAGCAGTTTTTTATATGAAATAACTATGCAAGTAATCTAGAAGTTTTTAATTTGAAAATACCAAAAGTTCAGGGACATTATGCAAAAAGAAGTTCTAATTTTACTATACAAGCAATACAAACATTATATTATCAGAAGTTCTAAATTTATAACACTAACCATGCCCCTTACATTTTCTAATCAGACCAGTGCCCTTCGATGACCCCTGTGATAAAACAAGCTTTCACCAGGTCCCTACACAAGTTTTGCCGATGGCATATAAAAAACAAGTACACCTCGCATATTTCATACTTGTACAACTTGCACCCCACTTTGAAGGTTGAGTTTGAGGCAATCATAAATTGGCCCCTGATGCCAACTGAATTTCAGACAGCTTGGCACCAGCTAGTTGATAAATACAAGCTTCATCATGATGACCACATGATTCTGCACATGTGGGCAGACAGGAAGGAATGGATATCGGCTTACTTCAAAGAGGTTTTCTCTGCAAGGATCACTTCGACTCAATGAAGCGAAAGTATGAACTACATACTCAAGAAAGGATTTGTCAAACAGGACCAACACATGCACCGATTTGCTGAGCAAGTAAACAACTGCATATTTTCAAGGAGGCAAGTTGAAAATGCACAGACATTGGCATCAATGGTAAGCTATCAATTCCAATTTCTTTTGTATTTGTAAAAAGAAGTGGTATATTACAGTTTTCGGGGAGGTACAGAAATAATAAAGGGGAGAAGTACAGTTGTTACAGTTTACAGAAGTACAACAACTTCTTGCACTTGATATCTCCATACAACCATACTGACACACTTGCTTAAAACATTTTGCAGACAGAACCAAACACAAGAACTCATTACGGTTTTGAGAATCGGTTCAGATAGCACAATACAAAAGCCGTATTCACCGAGTTCAGGAGGAAACTTAAAAATAGCACACTCTTCCGCATAAAAATAAGCCAGGATCCTACAGTTGCCAAACATAATTATCTTGTGACCTACCATGAGCCAACGGATATGCTCTCATGGTCAAACCATGAGTTCAAAGTTGTTGCGAACACTGAGACCGAGGAATACAGCTGCGAGTGCATGCTGTTTGAGCATACAGGTAAATATAGACAAAGAACACAAATAATTTTTACACGTCCAATTCCAAAATATACAAAAAGTGAATTTACTATTTATGGTTATTTCATGATGAAAACTAATTGTTTTTTCATGCACAAAAACTACCTGCTCCTAGGTCTGTTCTGCGTGCACATAATTGCAATGCTCGAGCACCTGAGAGTGAAGAGTGTACCAGATATCTACATCCTAAAGAGGTACACTACGAGAGCGAAGGCAAGGGAAACATATGACGGGAGAGACTACAAGACTGAATCATTTGACGGGTCTTCGTTCCTGCATCAACAAAATGAACTTCTCCAAATAGCTTTGAAAACTGTGAGAACAGGAGGCAAGTCAGACGACCAGCACGTAACAGCAAAAGCTGGCCTTCTAGAAGTGTTAAACAGGGTTGAAGCAGTGGGTTCATCAACAACAGCTGATGATGATGATGGTGATGCATGCACTCCCCCAGATATAAACCAGTTTGAGCCTGACTTATCAACAGAGATGCCGAGAACATCGCATGATGATGTTGACATGCCTAGTACTGGATGCAATGCTTAATCTGTAACTAAGGCTATCTTACCTCCACCAATATCAAAAACTAAGGGCAGCAGGTATAAGAACACAGCTGAATCGAGACCATCGGTGGCTGGAAAGAAAATGAAGTTGGAAGAAGCAGTCCTAAAAACAGATGACAAAACTGAAACAGGGAAGAGGAAATGTGGTATGTGCGGCGAGACCGCGAGATTGGGTCAGGGCACAATGCTAGGTCCTGTCCAACAAAATTTCTCAAAGATGAAAAGAAACAACTCAATAAAAAAAGTAAAAGGATATGCCAGGGATGCAAGCAAATTGGGTCAGGGCACAACATTCTAAGCTGTCCAGTGATCAAAGCTGCTTTGGAGATAGCAAAGAAAATAAATGAGAAATCTAAGAAGAACAATAATATGTCCACTGCAGAAGATGATGATGAAGAAGAAGAAGAAGAAGAAGAATTAGAATATGAAGACAATGAACAGGAAGGAGAAGAAGATGATGATGATGAAGACAATGATATTGATGAAGAGGACACCAAAGAAGAGGAAGAACGAACACCACCTCCCCCACCCAAAAAAAGCAAGATACAACAGCAATAATCAAGCGCCAAAACAAACACCAACAAGGAGTAGCTCTAGATTAAAGAAATGTTGATTAGCTTGTATAATATATTTACTTGTCATATTGCTGCATGGGTTGTATGTTACTCTCAGAACATAGATGATATATACTACAGCTACGGTGCTACAACTACTGTGCCAACCAATTTCAGACTTAAAAATATGCTGATTTGGATGGATGAGTACAATTTACTTGTTATATTGCTGTAAAAAGTTATATGGTAATGTGCTAATGTGAGTCATGACTGATATATAAACAAATACATTGACATTGAAAATTGATCTGATTCTATAAAACCCATAGATTTAACAAACTTTGCAAGTATCTATAAACAAATACATTGACATTGTATATACATATATATATACAGACTTTGCAAGTTTTATTTAACAAACAACAAGTTTCAAAGAAGTACAGAATACACAGATAAAGAAGTACAAACGTAACACTAAGGGAAGTACATATTCTATTATGACATCAGTTCTATAATTTTGAAAACTAAAGTACTTTAAAAAACCAAGGTACTACACCAGTGACTATACGCCTCGACTTCGCATATAGTAAAAATGTTTCTGTATCATTTCTGTTTGCCTTCCTTTTAGAAATGTATATAAAATGGTGCCTAACCACACCCACCTCCCCCCCCACACACCCCTAAGATAGATGGTGAGGCTCTGGTGTGACGGACTCGCCTCCACATGCGATGTCGCGGCACGCCGTGTCGTCGCCTGCTACGGCTCGTTCCTACCTCGGCCTCACCGGGTGGGCCTGCGCGTCGCTAGCGCTCGCCGCAGGCCCACCCAGCTCGGCCTCGCGCTAACACAGATGGGGGTACAAGTTCACTCGGTACAAGACAGTGTAAGGGGGGGTCTCCCCCCTACCCGACCCCCCTTGTATAACAAGTAAAATATTCTATTATATTTAACAAAATGAATTATTCAGTAAAAAATGCTTGCAGGACAAA
Source organism: Triticum aestivum (assembly GCF_018294505.1). NCBI lineage: Eukaryota > Viridiplantae > Streptophyta > Magnoliopsida > Poales > Poaceae > Triticum > Triticum aestivum. Next base: position 34,211,780 of record NC_057802.1, read on the forward strand.
AATGATGCTATAAAGAATACATTTTGAGTAAAAAATCTGTGTTGAAAAAGAAGTACAGTAAATACAACTGTAGGAAGTACAATAAGCAATAGTGGAAGTACAAGAATATATTTTCAATAAATTTAAAAATTGATGCCAAATGTTTCAGCATAATTCACACTAAATACACATCATCCAGCAGAGATGTTTTGCATACTGATAAGGCGACAATATTCCTACAAATAAAGTAGTTCTTCACACAACAAATCATCTAGATTACAAAAAGGACACATTGTCTAGCACATATCCTAGTCGCACTACATATTGTGCGTCATCAAATCATTCAGCTGGGAGCTGAGTTAACATCAGCAGCAGTTCTTCACCCTGTGTTGACAACGTAGAAATAGGGGAGAGGCACTGGATTTCCTCCGGAAGGTCCTCAAGAGGCACCTTGTTATCCTCATGGAAAAGAACTCTGAACCTGTACTCAACCTTCCAGTCCTCAGAACGGTCCTGCGACAAAAAATAAAAATGTCAGCACAATGAGCGGCAAAAAACAAATATGAAGAAAATATTTTTCGCTTCATAAAACAAAAACTGGGTAGTCTGCAGGGACAAACATCGTAGTTCTTGATATGCTCGACGCATCGACCCCCATCATACATACACGCAAATTTGAGGCAATAGATACCACACTCATTAACTCCCTGTTGAGCAGGCATCAAGTAGTGGGGTTTATCTGCAATCTTGCTCCAGCACGGTATATTGTTCTTCTTGCACGCTTCTTTGCCATAAACAGCTTGCATAACAGCATCAAACCTTTTGCCCTGTAAAAACAGAGGTGAACTCAATCCTTGAAGTGTAAGAAACTGTTTACTAAAATATCAAAATGGAACAAGAAAATATTATAAACATAAAAGTAAAGTAGCATAAACTCACAATTTCTTTTACATCACGTTTGTGGAACTCGCTCTTTGTTATTTGAGTGCTGCTTCTTGTCGGCCAATTTAATGACTCCAGGACATCAAATGTCTTACGAGATTTGTTCAGAACATACAGCGAATGGTGGAAAGTATTTGAAGTACCAACAGGTTTACAGTTGGGGAGCAAGACCTGTTTTTAAAAATAACAACCAGATGTGTAAGAAGTAGTTACATATACAGATAAAACTGTGTACACTGCAAAAACAAGTAGAAAAAAGAACATGCTAACACCTAAATGAAAATATTAACAAACTATACTAACCAAGTCTGCCAACAAAAGATTTTGTGAAGGCTTCACCAAATTGTGGAACGACCTAACTGCTTCCTCGAGATCAAATTTCGTGCTGTTCGTCAAATTATCCAGTCCAAGAACATACTGCACATCAAAGAAAAAGTGCGTTAAGGTCAGAAAATACAGGGTACACATCAAAATACAAAAAGAAAAATAACATACACATGAAATAAGAGAAACTTGCTAATAGAATCAAAAACATTACCGCAACGAAGTACGAGCTCAAAAGTACATGCATCCCAGAAGCAAAAACATGACTCATGGTTGCATCAGAATTAAAGCTACAAATGACAAAGTCCATCATCTCGCCTTCGATCTGCCCATATTGAGCAAAATTCCTTACGAAATATTCACCGGTGAAAGTTGTCTCAACCTCAAAACCAGTGTCATCAACACCGTGAACGAACCTAGCAAAAGTTGTTCTCCAATTGGCAAAAATGAAGATAAAACGAACTAAATTAACATAAGTTATTAAAATGATTACATCTACAATTTTGAAGAAGCTAATGAAGGCAGTACATCTTTAAGCAATACATGGCAGTACAAAGGTTGAAATTAGGGAAGTACAAAAATACAATACCAAGAAGTTCAATAATAAAACTTTGAGAAGTACTAGAATCACTATCAGAATTCAGTACAAACTTGTTTAACCAAAAGCAGGGTACTTGCTTTTAAAGCACAAAAAACATGGCAGCAAGAAAAATAAGAAAAAAATAGAAAGAATAAGAATATACTATTATGAAGCACAAGATTAACTAAACATCTAAAATATTAGCAAAACTAGTAAGATCAAGAAGAACGCACACTTTATACTTCTGAATTGCATGCTTGCTTAGCATGAAATCCTTCAACAGCCTAGCATTTTGGATATTACTGTACTCGACGGGCCTTAGCTGCTCAACCGGCTGACTCCACTTCTTTGCTTTCTTTGGCGCACGCTCATTGGACAATAAATTCGCAGAGTCGATCCCGGGAGCTTTCTTAATCTTCTTTGCAGGGAAAATTGTCCCCTGCTTACCATGAGCCAGCCTGCCGGAGCTTGTGGTTATTATTGGCCTGACAAAGTCATCGGTGTCAGTAGATTCATGTCCAACAACAATTTTCTCGAAATTTGAATCAGACTCTATAGACGGCTTCTTCTTGCTGGATGGCGTTTTCGTAACGACGGGCTTCTCTTTCAGAACATTGACATCTTCTTGGCTACTAATAGTAATAACTTCATGAGAAGGCTTAACCATTTGGGTCTCAAACAGTGAAAAGCTTTCATCGCCAACGTTCATACATTCACCTGCATTAAATTGACAAAGACAGAAATTTAAAATAAAAAATGAAGTACAAAATTTCATGGGAGACATGTGAAACCATAAAAGAGAGTGATCTAGCACAAAACTTGCATAACAAAAGTAGCAAAAAGATGTACAAGAAGTACAATAATGATGCAACTGGAAGTGCAGGTAAAAATTTTATATAACAGGCTGATCAGAACAAAACACAAAACTAGTAAATACTAACCTGGATGATAGCCGAACAGCTTGTTAAAATCTATATTGAAATGACCAGACATAGCCCAACTAAAAAGCATGGTCTTCTTCATGTTGGCAATGTCAGCATGTGCAAAGTTCATAAGTTCTTTACCATCCCACGACTGAACAGTCGGCAGCATGAAAAAACCACAAGAACACCTTCATACACAACAAAAGGAAAAAACACTAATGTGAATGAACTGGAAAAAGTGTTAACCATCAAGCAAAAAGAAGTGTGTGATAAGAAAAAATGTGCGCATGTCTCACCCATCTTCTTGTTTCTCTGTGCTCATATATCTGGTCTCAAAACTGTCGATGTTATCAGGTTTTAGATGGATATCCATTTTATTGCTAACAGCCCTCCAGAGAATCTTAACGTTCTTCACCATTTTCAGGAAAATGGTCCACCCATCCTGGTCATCCTTGTCGTACAAAGAATCAATATACTGGAAACAATGTCTTTTCATGTCTATGTTGATGGTCACCCAGTGACCAATACGAGCTGACTCAGCTGGATACCTTTTGGGAGGAGGAGGATCTAATGTTGGGAACACAATCTGCGAAAACAAGATAAAGCACAAGCAAAATAACAAAAAGTCACTAAAAACACAAAAACAAAACCACACACACAAGATAACCAAAATTATAATTTACTCACAATATCCTTCTTGTCAATACGCTCGTCCCCAACTCTCTTTGAAAACCATTTAATCACGAGAGCAGATATATCTCCACGATACAACTTAGACTACACAAAAATATTAAATAAAGCAAGCATAAACAAAAGGTACGCTCAGAAAAAGAAAGTAGCAAGCAAAAAAAGATAGCCAAAAGATTAAAATATAAGAAACAAACTTATAGTGATCCAGTAGGGCACAACCAACTTTTCAAATTCTTTATACCTCTCTGATAAAATGTAGATCCCAACAGACGCTACTTCTGTGTCAAGCATGCCATCAGGGCGAAACGCTCTAGGAATATCCAATACGGTAGCTTTGGAATAGATATTCTCAAACATAACTTCTCCATTGAAAATTATTATGTACCGCATAATAATCAGAAGGACACAGGTGAAATAACAAAATTATAAAAGCATGAAAAAAGATAGAACAAAGGAAATAAGAATACAAAACATATGCAATCTTGTCCTTTTCTTCAATAGAAGTAACTGCATTGTAAAACCTTTCAACAGAATCTGGAATCTTAACCTCATCTTGTATCAAATGATCAAAATAATCATCACCTGCAGAAAAAGAAGTACATTAAAAGAAGTACAGAATATACAGGTAGAGGAAGTACATAAACAACTTTAGGAGAAGTACAGAACCTCATGACATAATGAAAAGTGTAGCTACTGTAGATACACAAGAAGTACAAATATAAAGCAGTGTAGAACTAAAACAGTACAGAAACAACTGCAAATGCAGTTCTGAAATCAAGATGTGCTAGTCAGTTGAGCTACTGTAGCTAACAAGAAGAACAACACTAAAAGTAGTACACATATACCGTTAACAAGGGGAAAGGCAGTACAACATACATACACAGTGTAAAGCACAAAGGCATCAGGACACAAAAGCACAACATCGATTACACCGATATAAACATATTACAAGTATCACAAATGTTTCCCGAAACACATATTGTACATTTTTTCACAAAAGAAACCCACTTCCCATAAACATACATCACACACTCAAAGATCATCGCAGTAGCAAAAGGTTTAAAGCTTAGAGATGGGTGTGGACATTATTTGTTCTTGCCTATGTCTTTGCCTGCAGAAGATGGCGTAGCTTTCACTACAAGATCCGGCACAACAACAGATGGGATCTCGTGTGCATCCGATACGGGAATAGCTTCGCGCTCAATGCTAGCATCAACATCAGCGGATGTCTTCTCAAGAGCAGCTGTGAGTGTAGTAGAATCACTATGACCGGCGGCAACTTCAACTAGATCTTCATGAGGAGCTTCAGCAACACTAGCTTCTGGTTTCTTCGCAACTCCAACATCACCAGTAAGTTGTACATCTGTTTCTTCATGATGATCTTCTCGCATTGAAACACTGGACGCCACATGATGCTCAGGGGCACAAAATTGAGATAATGTTGGCCCACCAGTACTCACCTAACAAAAACACACAAAATTAAGAAATCATAGCAAAGCAAAAACATACTTGTACAAAAGATATCTCACCTTATCTACATGCGGAACAGTAGAATCATTGTGTTCCCCTTCCCCACCAGCACATGTATGCACTCCGGCAGTAGCAGCACCAGCATCTCCGCCGGAAGTAGGACAATCTCCCTTAGAAATCTCCGTGAGATACTTTTGTGCGTGCTCTTCGAATGGCTTGCAGCGACCATCTTGCATGGTCTTGTACATTACAAAACCATCCTTGATCTGGGATAAAGATTTCTGCAAATGATCAAGATTGACAGCCTCAGCATCCAACACAATCCTATGAGCATCTTCATTAAATGAAAGCTCAGGGGGCAAAACTCCAGCAGTGCTGCTCAGACGGCTGCTGGTGGTAGGTAGTTGAAGTGACAACTGAATTGCCTTTGCTATTGCAGCATCAAGCTCTTGGAAAGTGGAACCAAACAAAGTACCCACTCCTTCCGATGAAACACCCGCAGCACTACTGCTTCCTGCAAACTTACGGCTACTAGCGTGAACAATTCCTGAGGACGGTTCAAACTTCCTCTTCTTGGGATACACACAATAATTGGTACCAGTGACTTCAACACTTTCATCAAAATAGATAATATCGTTGAGCCCCTTCCACTACAAAAAGAGAGTGCAAAAATGTTATACAACAAAATAATACACTAATAGACAAAAGTTAAATAATATAAAAAGTATAATAACCTAACAAATATAAAAAAGAAGTATAAAAAAGTACTAAATGAACAAGAAGTGCTGAGATGAACACTAAAGCAGTACAAACAATATATGCAAAGCAGTACAAACAGATGCAAAACATAATAACTTTGTGTGAGTGTGCTGAGATGAACACTAAAGCAGTACAAACAATATATGCAAAGCAGTACAAATAGATGCATACATAATAATTTGTGTGAGTGGGATGTGGTGACAGTATTTATATATTCTATTTTTGTTAACCAAATATGTGGGGGGAGACCCCCCCCCCCAACACCCCCTAACCTCTTACCACAACTCCTACCTCCAAACTTCACATAAGATTAATTACTAATTAAGAAAACAGGACAGCACCAAAAAGTATAATACTTACAACTAAAAGAATTGCACTACAAAAGATGGTACTAAAGAATTCACCGGCAACTTGCCAAAGATCCAAGATCTAGGGTCCGGGCCACCTTTCATCAAAATATCTAGATTGGCAAGTTTCATAAGCTTCCTAGGATCCATGTAGATGGCACGTGGTGCCTCTTATCTTTACGGTTAATGGAGCGGTGGTCCAGACAGTCCAAATAAGCTAGAACAGGCGCAATAACACAACCAGGAAGAGCTCTCCAGTCTGCACCTGCCTTCTGCCAGGCTTCAATAGCAAGTCTCAGCTCGTCAACAATCAGCTGACAAATCTGCATGTTTTTCAACTTGACAATGTCAAAGTCTTCAACCATTGTCGCCTCCTTCTTCACATGCAGAGAATACCCTGGGCAGAAAAACTTGTTGTACCAAATCAGACCAAACACCTTCGAAGCAAGGCCATCCCTAAGAGGATCATCGACAAGCCGCGACAGAATATTCCGAAGCTCATCCGTTTTTATATCTTTATTCCTTGGAATCCTAAGCTCATCCTTTAACTTCACCAAAGCAGCACCATAAACCTCTGAAGGCCTTGGAGGAGAGTCGTCACCATTAGGTAGTGCAAAAAGCTTCCCAATGACATCTGCATTGATCTGCCGAACTTTGTTTCCACCAAGATCAAGGATCATGGTCCTAGGATCAATATTATACATCAGAAAACAAGCAAGATGGCGATTAATATTGGATTTGATCTTGAAGTCTTTGATATGACGAAGATCAGCAATATGAAGAACATTCAAGTGACGTTCCTTCAACAACGCAACACAAAGAGGGACCTCCTTCAAAGAGCACCTAATCGTGGTGCTGAAGCGCTTTTTTGCCACCTTTTCAAATTTGTTGCTTGGCTCACCTTCCTCGCCTCTCTTCCTCTTGAAAGGCCTCTCCACAAACTCATACTGACAAACATTAAAAATAACACAAATTAATAAAGATAAAAAATAACTATACACAAAAAATGAAATTACAAAAAAAACTAGACTGAGAAATTTCAATGAAGAGTATAAGAAGTACAGTAACTACACAATTGGCAGTTCAATCATAACATCAAAGGGAAGTATAGAATATATTATGCAAGAAACACTTGACAAGAAATAATGAAATAAAAATTCACCTTCCCGATATCATCTCCAGAATCAGAAACGTGTTTAGAAACATAAGGTTCATCACGTCGCCTTCTTCATCACCATCATCAGACTCAAAATCATCATCCTTTGCAAAACGCACAGATTTGCGAGTAGCACGAGGTAGCTTATTTGTGCTACCTCTAGTTTGCTGGCCCTTGGACAAAACCTTCTCCTTATGCTTAAGAACATCATTCTTCGTCTTATCAATAGGTGCCTTAGCCTTGGACATAGCCTGGTTAGCTGCCTTCACCTTTTTTGCAGCATCAGGATTAAGATTTGCAGAGCTACCTCTCTGAATAACTTTAGGAATTTGCCGTTTACCATCGACATCAGGTGATTGTCTAGGCAGAACACGCGGGCTTCTGCGTATTGGAGCATCAGGAGGTGACTTTACCTTCCTACAAGTTGTCCTAATCTTTTTTACAAGGACAGGGTTTACAGGACTCGGAGGGCCATCAGAAACACCAGCACTATCATCAACAACTATATCCTTGCATTGAGATGAAATATCGTGCAATGCCTTTGACCTGCGATTTCCAGCAACTCCTATTTTCTCCGTCACCCTTAACTTCTCAGCCTCCAGATGATCAGCGACATCCTCAGGCTGAGTCACAGCCTCTGTACCATCAGCGGACTGTGACTGCGTCTCTGAAAGTTCCAAAGAGCCAATATCATGCTCACCCCTTCCAACAGGGCTAGAAGGATTGCTGGTTGGCTGACTTTGCCTGTCATTCAATGCCTTAGACCTTCGGTTGCGAGCAGGAATGACCTCAGTCGTATTCGCAGCAGGGATGTCCTTAGGCGTATTCGTAGCCTCATCAACCTTATTACCATCTTCTCCATCAAGCTCTAAGCGAAGATCAGATAGAACATCTGATATATCATTTTCTGATCGGGAAAAAGAATCTTCTGCAAACAAAATCAAAGAAGACAATGAATAAGTTTCAGACGCTGCAACACTGTCAACTGTATCCGCTGCGCAAAAGGAAATAAATACGATTGATATAATAAACACAACAACAACAACAGAAGTACTAGACCAATGCTAGAAATCAGTACAACAATATAGAAAACAAAATATTGGAACAATTGCAACAAGAAGTACAAAGGAAACTACTAACACTAGTAGAAAAAGGGGCTTTTGTTCGGGCCTGGCCATCCCATTAGTCCTGGTTCTTACACGAACCGGGACCAATGGGTGCATTCGTCCCGGTTCGTGAGCCCAGGTGGCCGGCCGGGGCCTCGTGGGCTTTGGTCCCGGTTCGTCTGGACCCATTTGTCCCGATTCTGGGCACGAACCGGGACCAATGGACTTCGCTCCTGGCCCACAACCATTGGTCCCGGTTCGTGGCACGAACCGGGACAAATGAATTGCCTATATGTAGCTCCATCGCCAGCGAGCAGGGCACTCTCCACACTGCTCTGTTTTTTGCTGGCAGGCGAGGGTAGGGCATTTGGGTACTCTAGCTCACCTCCTATGCACATGAGGTGTTCGATGAAATGTCCGAGCCACACTAATTAATATTTCTTCTCTCGAAACTCGACCTCCGAGGTCCATTTTCCCCGAGATTTTTCTAGGTTTAGCGGTCCGTCACGTCCCGTTCCCGTCTTCACCGCCGTCGATCGCCCGCGCCGATCTCGTCGCCGGCACCACCGTGGTGAGCCTCTTGTTCTTATCTTCTTTCTGAAAGAAAAAAATTCTTACTTCAGATAGATACTTGTCTAATTTTCTTACTTTTATTATTCCTTGTTATTATATAGTGCGATGGTTCTGGTATCCGCCCCCGTCGGCCCTCGTCTTGTCTATGATTCAGATGTGGTATATATTATCTTTTTATAACTATTTGGTTCATTTATTGTTTATGACAATTATGCCGACCAACGTGACATAGATTTTATTTATGTAGGAGGTGGTTGAATCGGAAATTCCAGCCGACCCTATTGTCGAGAGGTTAAATTTAGTTGAAGAAGAAAACAATTACTTGAAGGAAAAAATAAAAAAAATTGAGGAGGAGAAGATGATATTGGAGTTGCATGTCGCGGATGTCGTCGATGATCACAAGCTCAAGATGGATGCAATGCGGTTGAAGATTAGAAAGATTAGAAAATATGCCATTCATACCGAGGCTTGGTATCATTATGCCGTTGGATCAATTGTTACCTTAGTTGTGATTATGATCGCATTTGTTGTTGCATTGAAAGGTTTTACATAGTTTCAATGTATGGTTTAACTAGATGCTCTGGAGAGCTATATGTTGTTCAATTTGAACTATGTATGTACTTTGGTTTTAATGTGATGATGAACTACTATTAATTTGGTCACTTATCTATCCATGTTCATTTGTAGTGCTTTTCAATTTCAGGGTCTTATAGCTAACAAAATTAGTAAATGCATGAAAAATAACAAATGAAGTCATAAAGGGTTGAAAATTGATGATGTGGCTTTGAATGGTGCATTTTGAACACACAAAAACTAGGAGTTCAAATAAGTTCAAGAAAATGAAATCCCTTTGTAACAGACGAGTTTCCGTGTGAAACCCTGATACTTCAAATGAGATTGTCCGTTTTGTACACGAAGTGCATCCAGTTTTTGCCGTAAGCCTCTCTACTTTCTTGCACATGCTATGTGGGTGAAATGATGACACCATGCCAACTTTCAACCTTTTCATTGTTCATTTGTAGTGCTTCTCAATTTCAGGGTCTTATAGCTCAAAAAATCAGTAAATGCATGAAAAATAACAAATGAAGTCAGAAAGGGTTGAAAATTGATGATGTGGCTTTGAATGGTGCATTTTGAAAACATAAAAACTATGGAGTTCAAATAAGTTCAAGAAAATGAAATCCCTTTGTAACAGACGAGTTTCCGTATGAAACCCTGATACTTCGAATGAGATTGTCCGTTTTGTACACGAAGTGCATCCAGTTTTTGCCATAAGCCTCTCTACTTTCTTGCACATGCTATGTGGGTGAAATGATGACACCATGCCAACTTTCAACCTTTTCAGAGTTCATTTGTAGTGATTTTCAATTTCAGGGTCTTATAGCTCAAAAAAATCAGTAAATGCATGAAAAATAACAAATGAAGTCAGAAAGGGTTGAAAATTGATGATGTGGCTTTGAATGGTGCATTTTGAACACAGAAAAACTATGGAGTTCAAATAAGTTCAAGAAAATGAAATCCCTTTGTAACAGACGAGTTTCCGTGTGAAACCTTGATACTTCGAATGAGATTGTCCGATTTGTACACGAAGTGCATCCAGTTTTTGTCATAAGCCTCTCTACTTTCTTGCACATGCTATGTGGGTGAAATGATGACACCATGCCCACTTTCAACCTTTTCAGAGTTCATTTGTACTGCTTTTCATTTTCAGGGTCTTATAGCTCAAAAAATCAGTAAATGCATGAAAAATAACAAATGAAGTCAGAAAGGGTTGAAAATTGATGATGTGGCTTTGAATGGTGCATTTTGAACACAGAAAAACTATGTAGTTCAAATAAGTTCAAGAAAATGAAATCCCTTTGTAACAGACGAGTTTCCGTGTGAAACCCTGATACTTCGAATGAGATTGTCCATTTTGTACACGAAGTGCATCCAGTTTTTGCCGTAAGACTCTCTACTTTCTTGCACATGCTATGTGGGTGAAATGATGACACCATGCCAACTTTCAACCTTTTCAGAGTTCATTTGTAGTGCTTTTCAATTTCAGGGTCTTATAGCTCACAAAATCAGTAAATGCATGAAAAATAACAAATGAAGTCAGAAAGGGTTGAAAATTGATGATGTAGCTTTGAATGGTGCATTTTGAAAACAGAAAAACTATGGAGTTCAAATAAGATCAAGAAAATGAAATCCCTTAATAAAAGACGAGTTTCCGTGTGAAACCCTGATACTTCGAATGAGATTGTCCGTTTTGTACACGAAGTGCATCCAGTTTTTGTCGTAAGCCTCTCTAGTTTCTTGCACATGCTATGTGGGTGAAATGATGACACAATGTCAACTTTCAACCTTTTCAGAGTTCATTTGTAGTGCTTTTCAGTTTCAGGGTCTTATAGCTTTTTCATAAATAACTTTTTTGTTACAAACTTTAATAGGAAAAAGAATTATCATAAAATAAAATAAATAAGTAATTAGAAATAAATTAATATAAACTTTAATAAAATATATAAGTAGAAACAAAATAAAATAAAATAAAATAAAATAAACTTCAATAAAGTAAATAAAATTTATGAAACTAAAATTCTAAAAGTATTTTCTGTTGAAAACATTAAGCAACCTCTAGTATTATTGAATCTAAAATTATATAAAATTGATGCAACTAAAATTATCAAGGTATTTTCTGTTCAAAATCATTTAAAGCAAAAATAATTTTCATAAAAAATTTTTTGTTAGAAACTTTAATAGCAAAAAGAATTATCATAAAATAAAATAAATAAGTAATTTTGAAACATAGAAAATAAAATAAATAAGTATTTTGTTGTAAGTAGAAACAAAACAAAATAAATAAAGCATGAAAGAATACAAAAAAATGGGAAAACTAAAAAAATGCCACCTACTGGGCCACCACGGCCTGAATACGACTCGAAACCCATCCTTGGGCCAAGATTCAGGCCCACAGAAGGCTCAGTAGGCCCAGAGGCATAGCAGTGTTAGATTAGGCCCGTAAGCCTGCAATTCAGAGCAGCTCGAGAGGGGTGAGGTAGTGGGGCTTATAAACCACTGCGCGCCCCTCTCAACTAGCAAGGTGGGACTAAACCTTCGATGCGGGCGCAACAGCACAAGGCCTTTGGTCCCGGTTGGTGGCACCAACCGGGACTAAAGGGGTGCATTGGTACCGGTTCGTGGCACCAACCGGGACCAGTGCCCCCCCTTTAGTCCCGGTTGGTGCCACCAACCGGGACCAAAGGCCGCCGCTTCCCGCCCTTTGGGCTGCTGAAAAGAGGCCTTTGGTCCTGGTTGGTGGCACCAACCGGGACTAAAGGGGGGCATTGGTCCCGGTTGGTGCCACGAACCGGTACCAATGCCTTTGCTATATAAGCAACACTTAGTAGTTTCGACGAAACCCATCTTCTTCTCCGCCCCGACGCCCCTACTCTGCTCCTCGTCGCCGTCGCCACCGAGCCCTGCCCCGACGCCGCCAGGCTGCTCCACCTCGCTGTCGCCGCCGAGCCCTGCCCCGACGCCGTCACGCCGCTCCACCGCGTCATCGCCGCCGTCGCCACTGCCCTCTGCCCCAACCCCGCGCCCCCTGCTCGCCCCGACGCCGCCCGCCGCGCGCCCCTGCCCGCCCCGACGCCGCCCGCCGCGCGCCCCTCTCTGTGTGCACCGGGCGCGCCCCTGCCGGCCCCGCCGCTGCCATGCTTTTTTACATGTTTTTAGATTTTCATATATGTATGTATGTATTTTTTAGATATATGTATTTTTTATGTATGTTCATATATGTATGTATGTATTTTTTACATATTTTTTGTATGTATGTATGTATTTTTACAATTGTAATATGCATGATGTTTTAAAAATACATATATGCAAAAGTTACATTTTTGAAAAGTTTTATCTATACATGTTCTCTGATTTAGTACATTTTAGGTTAGTTTCATTTTTAGAAAAGTTTTATATATTTAGGAAGAAGGAAGAGAAGGAAGAAGGAAGAAGAAAAAGTTTTATATATGCAAAAGTTACATTTTTAGAGAAGTTTTATATATCTAGCTAGGAAGAAGGAAGAAGCAGAAAAAGAAGGAGAGGAAAAAGGAAAATAAGAAGAGGAAAAAGGAGAAGAGGAGGAGAGGAAGAAGAGGAGAAATAAATAAGAAGAGGAAAAAGAAGAAGAAAAAAAAGAGGAGAATAAGAAAGGAATAGAGGAGAAGAAGAAAAAATAGAAATTCCTCTTTTTTTCTTCTTCTTTTTTCTTCGATCTTCTCATCTATTCCTTTCTTTTTCTCCTCTTTTTATTCCTTCTCCGTCTTCTTATTTTTTATCGGGTATGCCGTTGTCGATATACCCCCTCCCGATAACTTCAACATGGGGGGGGGTCGATATACCCCCTCCCCGATAACATTATTTTCCCATGTATGTATGTCGTCATTGTCGATATAATTAACCCCCTCTCCCCGATAACTTCGACATGAGGGGCGGTCGATATATATATATATATATATATATATATATATATATATATATATATATATATATACCCCCTCTCGAACGCGATAACTTATACCACGGGAGTACCCCCCGGCCCTCTCGCTCGACCAAAACTCTTGAAGCGTTGCCAAGGCCACCCCAAACCCTAGAGAAGCGTCGAGGCGAGGCCACTAATATGATTCCTTATTGTGCGCTTAGCTAGCTAGTTCTACGTCGTTTGCCACTAATATATCCACTGTCATGTTTGAATAATAATTGCCATGTTGTAAATATTTGCAGAAACTATGGATCCGCACCCCCGAGACGAAGCAACAGAATCGGTGTTGAGGGACATAATCGCACAATGAAGTGATGCCATCTTCGAGTTTCTCAACGACAAATGCACCGATGGTCTAGAAACATTGGTGGAGGAGGAAGAAGCAGACTACGACGATGATCAAACAATGGAGGAAGGACACCGTGATGACGGCTCCGGTGACCAAACGGAGGAGGACGAAGGACACCGTGATGACGGCTCCGGAGACCGAACGGAGTCCGGCCAGGTATATATATATTAATTAAGCATGTGCTGACTATAGCTAATTGATGCATTTATTTTTTTGGTATGTACACATATTAACTCTCTTCTTTCTCTTTTCTAGCCCTTCGGATCGAGCACCACGTCGGTAACGAGACGAGGCCCGGCGAAAAAGTTGCGCATGGATGAAAGATACACGATCGTCGAAATTGATCGCGCAGGCCAACCGATTGACCCCCTCCAGACGAAGCAAAAATTTAATGCTCAGTGCGGGGATCTAGTTAGGGAGATGATCCCGATCAGCATAGAGGAATGGTTGAAGCCCAAGGACAAAGACTCTCAGGTGTCTTATGTCAGCGATAAGCAGAAAGCTGAACTTTGAACCGCACTGCAGGCAAATTTCACCTTTCCGGTAGAGGAGGATCCAGAGAACCCAGTCAAAAAGCCAATGATCAAGGCTTATGCTCTCAAGAAAATGGCTGAGCTATTCAGGAGATGGAAGAATGAGCTAAAAAAAGAGTATGTCGACAAAGAGAAGACTCCAGAATTCACCGGCCGGTTTGAGAAGATTGCAGATCAGTGGGACGCATTTGTCGCAAAAAAGACATCTGAGAGAGCAGCGAAGATGTCAGCGACAAACAAGAAAAATGCTGCAAAGAAGAAGCATCACCATCGCACGGGGTCAGGTGGCTAACTGAAAGCCCGGCCTAAGTGGGACAAGGCTGAGATTGACCTCCTTAATAAAGGGGTCGAACCAGAGACGCGACGCTGGCCAGACCGTTGCAGGACTTGGTTCTCCGGGGTTGGGGGAACACTGGACACAGTAACAAGCCAGTGTGTTTGGACGAATGAGCAGTTGGATACACCCATCGAGAAGCTAAAGGACTTGATCGAATAAGTGCATCAAGGGACGTTCGTCCCGGACAGAGAGAAAGACGAGCTCACAGAGGCCCTGGGGAATCCTGAGCACCCCGGATGTACACGAGGCACGCCAGGCTCCCTTCCATGGAAGGCTGGGTTTCCGGACACGGGCGGTTACAAAAGCCAGGAGAGGAGGAATAAAGTGGAGCATGACCAACTGCAGGCGCTGCGCGCAAGGGTGCAAGCGATAGAGGAGCGAGAAGCAAATCGCAGCAAACGAACTGCCGAAGCTTCCCGTAAAGCTACCCCGCCATCCCAGCGGAGAAGCAGTGTGGCTTCCACCGAGCTGCTTCAGCAGGAGCCTGTCTTCACGGCTCCTGCTAGCTACCCCGTGGATGCTATCACGGAGGCTCAACATTGCCACCTTATGACGCAATGGATGAAACTCAAAGTCAAGGCGGCTGTTGGCTCTGTTTTACCTACTGGACCTGCCACAACCTACCACTGCCGGCCGATTCCAGAAGGATATGCTAGGGTGACGGTGGACGAAATAACGGACGGATTTGAGGACCTGGAGCTTGACCACCCTACGATTGAAGGGGAGATTCGGCTGGGTTCTTCTCTGAAGACCCAATGCCTATGGAGGAAGGATCTCATCAACCTTCCGAACTGGACGCCTCCGCCTTCTCCTCCTGCTCCGGCGAGTCTTGGCCCTCCGCCGCCTCCTCCTCCGGCGAGTGATCAGGGCACTCAGCCTCCTTCTCCGGCGTGTGGCAGCACTCCGCCTCCTTCTCCGCCTGCGCCAGCGCGCCCGAGCAGCCAGCCTCCTCCTTCTCCGCCTCGCCAGCAAGGGCGGAAGAGACCCGCCGCCGCCCCGGCTGCTCCAGCGCGTCGTACTCCTTCTCCTCCGCCTAAGCAAGCATGAAAGAAGACAATCGCAGCCGCTCCGTCAGCTCCGGCTTCTAGCAGTACAGCCAGAGGCGGGAGGCAATACCAATTCGGTCCTTCTCTGAGGACTCCAGAGAAGTTACCATACGAGAGGACCGAGGAGGAAACCAGGAAGATCATGCGAGCCGAAGTGACGAGCTTCTTTGAAAAGTCTTCTCCGGAGGGGAAGATAGATCCGGTGAAAGTGAAGCGCACTCTGGCTACCCTGAAGAAAGCACCAAAGTTTCCGCCGAAAGGCAACTATGAGCGTGTTATTGAAAAGTCATTTGCCCAAGCGGATCGGTCAGGAAGGACTGTCAGTGATCGAAGGTTAGCAGAACGACGAGCTGGGAAAACAATTGCCCAGCTCGGCGAACAAGCGAACCAGACGTGCCCCCCGCTCAAGGTGCGTAGCGACGATAGCGTCGCTAATGATCCGAGGATGGTGCCCAGTTATAGCAATCTTTGAGATTACCTGCCCAACGATGTACATTATGATTTCTTGGAGGTGGACGAACAGAGATACCATTACGGGAAGCCTCTCATCAAAGATGGAAGTCCTCCTCTAACAATGATGATGCGAAGATTCCATGATTGGTACATGAAAACCTGCAGAGAGTCTGATGGGATGAATACTTTGACGCTGAGAGTTAAAGAGGAGCATGACCTCGTTGGAATTGAACTGTTGAATGTTCCATTTGAGGAGTTCTTCGCGTTTTTCAATCAAAAGGCCCTCGATAAATTGATGATGACTTGCTACTGTCTATAAGTACTACTTCTGTCATTAAGTCTCTATATATAGGTCAGCTCTTTCATTGCATGTATATATAATTATCCTCACTATATTATGCAGGTTGAAGATCGCCAAATTGAAGATAAAACAAATCTGTGATATTGGGTTCATTAACACAAATCTCATAGATGCTAATCAGGTTGAAGACCATGCCATAGACGCCGAGAAAAACTTGCTACGATCGTTTGTATTAAATCAAAACAGAGCCATAATACTCTTTCCTTAGAACTTCAAGCGAGTGTTACTGTCTTTTGCATATTCGGTTTCCCTTATTACTCGAGGTTATAGTAATGTAATTGATGATTTATGCTTGCGTGCGCAGGTTCCACTATATTCTCCTGGAGATTAAGCTTGAGCAGGGACTAGTAACCGTCTTTGACTCGAGACGAAAAGATCCCAAGGAGTATGCGGACATGACTGAAATGCTTGAGAAGTAAGTTAAATCGATCATTATCGCACCATGTCGGCAACTTTGTTCATTTCCTGATATCAAGTAATTGTTTTCTTTGTCTGGCAGGGTTTGGAGAAAATTCACCTCAAAAGCTCCGGGTCTGCCGAAGAAGCTGCAATTTAAACACCTGAAAGTAAGTACTACTAGCTAGTTCCACGCATCTCCTAGTGATTCAACCGCTAGTTTCATCAATACCATTTAGTATGCTTGCTTATCAGTTTGATTGACCTCTATTTCTTGTAAAGTGGTTGTGGCAGGAATCCGGGAATGATTAATGTGGATACTACGTTTGCGAGTGCATCCGCAAGGCGACCTGTGAGCGGGGCTACTCTGACAAACAATATGAAGTGCGTAAGCAATAATATTCACAATTTTATTTTATTACCATCATTTGTGTTGAGTTTCATTTATTCATATATATGTATTGACCCTCTTCTTCAAATTAGATATTTCGGATGCGGGATGAACTCCTACCACCAGATCGTATGCGAGCAATTCAAGTGGAATTGGTGGCATTCTTTCTTGACCACGTGATCGATAAAGACGGAGAATACCATGTGGACCCTGAGTTCATATATAATTAGGAGATTATATTGTAAGAGATAATTATATTGTATATATGTAGCCACTAGCGTCAGATAGATATACGAGAACTTGTTGTTCGACCAATCTCTCAGAGAAGGAGAGGTGGTCGATATCACTTCTCTCTGTATGCATATGTTCATGACGATCTTCTGTTTCCTTCATTTGCTTACTAGCTAGCGTGTCTAGTCCTCTCTATACGTATAGTACGTAGCGTCGACCAAGCACGGAGATAAGAGAGGACACTTCTGTCTATTAATTAGCTAGCTAACACAATATATGAAACACCTAAATTAACCCCCCAAAACTCCCTAACCCCAACCCCCTTTCAAAAAAAACCCAGCCCCTGAAATGCTGATGCGTGGATGCCTATTGGTCCCAGTTGGTGCCACAAACCGGGACCAAAGGGCCTCCTGCCTGGGCTAGCCGCAGCGGCCACGTGGAGGCCCATCTGTCCCGGTTCATGTAAGAACCGGGACTAAAGGTCTAGGGCTTTAGTAACGACCCTTTAGTCCCAGTTCAAAAACCGGGACAAATGGGCCTTACGAACCGGGACAATAGGCCCTTTTTCTACTAATGTAAAGCAATACAACAATTCTGCTAGTACTACAATGCAGTATGCGAAAAATAAATAGCAATGTATTATCATGAGCAGTATAAAGCATATGTGTAAAAGAAATACATGTGGCCAATTCTAAACCCTAAAATCACAACAGTTATAAAAAATATACAATAAAACTCACCACACTACAACATAAGGAAAAATTGTGAAATAAATAAGAAGTACACATGTACTACACAAGTGAAGTACAACAACAACATGGAGGAGAAATACAAAACTACAACTCAGTGAAGTATAGAAAAACATTTCACCAAAAACAAGCATTAAATCAGTGCATGTCATACAATAGACATGTTGAAACATCAAACATATCTACTACACCTAAGAAATAAATAATCTCACATCCACAACCAAATATATAATAAATAAAAACATTGCCAATCCATGCCAAAACCACACATGAGCAAAACAATCCTAGGAACAAAATTAAAAAATGTACTACATGAACAGAACATCACAATCCCAAGCACAACATCTGCGGGATGAAACTTGCGCCGATTCGGCCATCGGGCTCTTAGGTGGAGACAACATGCCTGCGGATACACCAACCAAATCGATCTACAGCAAGAATCCTTGCTTCACCAAGTATCAAAACCCTACCAAATCGACCACCACCAAGCTTCCCCTCTGCTGTGGACGAAAACGGCCGTGGGCAAAAGCAGAGCAAAGCATTGGAGACAAAGGGAGAGGCGAAAAAAGAGGAACAAATCAGAACTGCGGTTGCTGCGGCAGTGATACCGAACTCCGCTTCACGAGATCTGCGGTAGATTCGTAGAGCGCTGTACCCAGCAACGCAGCGGAAAGGAGTGTGGGGAGAAAGAGAAAGGAAACGGACCTGGATAAGAGGGAGGGGGTCGTGCGCGCGGTTGCAGTGGGCGTCGGTTGCTCGTAGCAGCGGTTTCCCGGCGGGGGATCGTGCAGCGGATTCGTCGCCGAGGAGCACTGGAGAGAGAGAGAGAGGAGGAGCGTCCGCGCGTGAGATAAGAGAAAGGGAGAGAGATTTGGGCCGAGCGGACGGATGGACAGAGTAAATGCCAACTCTCTGTAGTTATGGCCAGTAGTTAAGTTGTCCTCACGACACGATTCGTTTCCGATTTTGAAAAACTAAGACAACCATAGCATTTCGAAAACACATAGGGATAAAACAGTATTCACAGAATAAAATTAAAAATGTACCTAAATTTTTTTATAGGAAAACAAATACACATATTGCAAAAAAATATGAAAACTCTTAATTAGAAACAATGCAACACAACAATTTACCCTGGAAATAGCAGCAAGCTAATATGCTAACCTACCTGTGAAAGAAATTTATAGAAGGAAACTACTATGGTAAAGTTCTGTTATATAAAAAGAAGTACAGTTTCTTTAAACAAGAAGTACAGAGGGGAAAGCATAAAGAAGTACAATATAGGTATACAGGGAAGTACAAGATTATTGCAGAATATTATTCTATCATCGATTGTAGAATAGATGGCATGAAATTGAAAACGAACAATACTAAAACTAATAATCCCTCCTGGGGCCAGTATTCCGGTAGCCCCTCGCCAGCAGCTCCCTGGTGCGCGGCGTCTTCCCAGTGCGGAGGCAGTACTCCACCTCCTCCGCCTCGCAGCGCTTGATGTACCGATATGCCTCTTGCTGGCAGACGAGCGTGAACGATCTTCCCATTTCGTTGGGCGCCCACCGGAGCTCCTTCTCGGTGGCACGCTGGAGCTTATCAGCCCACCTCCACGCAGTGACGAGGCGCCCGGCGCCTTTGACCTTCCTCGCGAAGTACCCGTCTTCGTACACCGCCTCCGCACAATGACGCGCCCGCCCCCAAAGCTCCACCGCCTCCTTTTTCTGGTGGCATCACGGGCTTCATAGGCCGCCTGGTACCTGGCTTCCTCCTACGCCATCTCCTTCTTGAACGCCATTTGCGTGGCTTTCTCAGCCGGCGGCGCGTAGGGGTCCTCGTCACTGCTATTCGAGTGAGCGTCCTCGGGGAGCGACGACTCCTCGTCGGCGCTTGGGCAGACCGGCGGCGCCATGGCAGAGATTTGAGAGAGAGAGAGAGAGAGAGAGAGAGGCGAGTGAGGGGAGGATGTAGATGAGAATGCGGGTGGGATTACGTGAGCAAGGTAGTATTTATTGGCGGCCGGAATCTAGATCGACGGGGACAATACACACGCCGGTCGCCGGAATTTACGAGTACTGTAGTTTTAATTACACACGATTACCGCATCAAAATCCGTGAGTGAACATAATACCTGACGGTTTCCAATACAGAACCGTGTCTGATTAATGATCCCCACCACTCACCTACCGAACCTCGATTCGCGAGATAGAGTGCCAATCGTGTGGGGGCCGGTTGTCTTACCAGATCATTACATTTTCTCTTTTGAACACCAGATATTTACATCATCTCATGATTTTTTAAGTCGCACACAACTACACAAAAACATGATTTTCCAAACTGTTATGGTTAGGCGTTGCATGTAGATGTAGTCAAATTCGAATTACGGTCATTAAATGGCTAGAAAATCACTTAAATATCAACTGACCCTTGAAATGTTCCAAATTTTCACATGACAGTTGTATTAGTGCACGTTAAACGTAGATAAAATTTGAAGGCCGTAAGAGGAAGCTATCTCCCGTTCGTCATCAAACATGCATTGTTCCCTCTCGGAACCACGGACCTTCTAGTCAGTTGCTCCGGTTTGTGAGGGGTGTGTGTCCAAACTTTTTTCAAACAGGCCAATTTTTTTACCACAACATCTTGGTGGCATGACATTAAGTCAAGCAAGGTTTCATGTTTTTCTGATCATTTTTTAATTTTTTTGGAAATAAAATGCCATGGCACTCCATGCATGTGCCCATGCCGTGAGACCAATATGTTTGAAAATTCCTTCTAATTTACTGCTCATGGAATTAACTCGCACACAAGTACACAAATATGATTTTTGAAACCGTTATAGTTAGGCGTTGCATGTAGATGTAGTTCAAATTTGAATTACGGCCATTAAATGGCTAGAAAATCACTTAAATGTCTTTAAAAGGTCAAATGATCCCTAGAATTTTCCAAAATTTCACATTACAGTTGTAGTAGTGCACGTTAAACGTAGAAAAATATTTGACGGCCATAAGAGGAAGCTATCTCCCGTTCGTGATCAAACATGCATTCTTCCCTCTCAGAACCACGAACCTTCTAGTGAGTTACTCCGGTTTGTGAGGGGTGTGTGTCCAAACCTTCGTCAAACAGGCCACTTTTTTTTACCACATCATCTTGGTGGCCTGACATTAAATCAAGCAAGGATTCATGTTTTTCTGATCATTTTTTAATCTTTTGGAATTAAACTGCCATGGCACTCCATGCATGTGCCCATGCCGTGAGACCAATATGTTTTAAAATTCCTTCTAATTTACTGCACATGGAATTAACTCGCACACAAGTACAAAAATATGATATTTGAAACCTTTATGGTTAGGCGTTGCATGTAGATGTAGTTCAAATTTGAATTACGGTCATTAAATGGCTAGAAAATCACTTAAATGTCTTTAAAAGGTCAAATGACCCCCAGAATTTTCCAAAATTTCACATTACAGTTGTAGTAGTGCACGTTAAACGTAGAAAAAAATTGAAGGCCGTAAGAGGAAGCTATCTCCCGTTCGTCATCAAACGTGCATTGTTCCTTCTCGTAACCACGAACTTTCTAGTGAGTTCCTCCGGTTTGTGAGGGGTCTGTGTCGAAACTTTCGTCAAACAGGCCAATTTTTTTACCACATCATCTTGGTGGCATGACATTAAATCAAGCAAGGTTTCATGTTTTTCTGATCATTTTTAAATTTTTGGAATTAAAATGCCATGGCACTCCATGCATGTGCCCATGCCGTGAGACCAATATGTTTAAAAATTTCTTCTAATTTACTGCACATGGAATTAACTCGCACACAAGTACACAAATATGATTTTTCAAACTGTTATGGTTAGGCATTGCATGTAGATGTACTTCAAATTTGAATTACGGTCATTAAATGGCCAGAAAATCACTTAAATGTCTTTAAGAGGTCAAATGACCCCTAGAATTTTCCAAAATCACATTATAGTTGTAGTAGTGCACGTTAAACGTCGAAAAAGAAAATTGACGACCGTAAGAGGAAGCTATCTCCCGTTAGTCATCAAACCTGCATTGTTCCCTTTCGGAACCACGAGCCTTCTAGTGAGTAGCTCTGGTTTGTGAGGGGTGTGTGTCCGAACTTTCGTCAAACGGGCCAATTTTTTTACCACATCGTCTTGGTGGCATGACATTAGATCAAGCAAGATTTCATGTTTTTCTAATCATTTTTTATTTTTTTGTAATTATAATGTCATGGCACTCCATGCATGTGCCCATGCCGTGAGACGAATATGTTTAAAAATGCCTTCTAATTTACTGCACATGGAATTAACTCGCACACAAGTACACAAATATGATTTTTTTCAAACCGTTATGGTTAGGCGTTGCATGTAGATGTAGTTCAAATTTGAATTACGGTCATTAAATGGCTAGAAAATCACTTTAATGTCTTTAATAGGTCAAATGACCCCTAGAATTTTCAAAAATTTCACATTATAGTTGTAGTAGTGCCCATTAGACGTTGAAAAAATTGAAGACCGTAAGAGGAAGCTATCTCCCGTTCGTCATCAGACATGCAATGTTTCCTCTTGGAACCATGAGCCTTCTAGTGAGTTGCTCCGGTTTGTGAGGGGTGTGTGTCCAAACTTTAGTCAAACATGCCAATTTTTTTACCACTTCATCTTGGTGGCATGACATTACATCAACCAAGGTTTTATGTGTTTCTGATATTTTTTTTGGGAATTAAAATGCCATGTCACTCCATGCATACATATGCATGTGTCCATGTCGATCGTGAGACAAATATAATTCCTTCTAATTTACTGCAATGGAATTACCTCGCACACAAGTACATAAATATGATTTTTTAACTATTATGGTTAGCCATTGCATGTAGATGTAGTTCAAATTTGAATTACGGTCATTAAATGGCTAGAAAATCACTTAAATGTATTTAAAAGGTCAAATGACCCCTACAATTTTCCAAAATTTCACATGACAGTTGTAGTAATGCATGTTAAACATAGAAAAAAATTGAAGGCCGTAAGAGGAAGCTATCTCCCGTTCGTCATCAAACATGCATTGTTCCCTCTCGGAACCACGAGCTTCAAGTGAGTTGCTCCAGTTTGAGAGGGGTGTGTGTCCAAACTTTCATCAAAGATGCCAAATTTTTTACCACATCATCTTGGTGGAATGACATTACATCAACCAAGGTTTCATGTGTTTCTGATTTTTTTTAATTTTTTGGAATTAAAATGCCATGTCACTCCATGCTTAATTGTGTCATATATAGCCTTTAGACCAATATGTTTGAAAATTCCTTCCAATTTAATGCACATGGAATTAAATCGCACACAAGTACACAAAATATGAGTTTTCAAACCGTTATGGTTACCTGTTGCATGTACATGTAGTTCAAATTTCAATTACGGTCATTAAATGGCTAGAAAATCACTTACATGTCTTAAAAGGTCAAATGACCCCTGAAATTTTCCAAAATTTGACATGACAGTTGTATTAGTACTAAAAAAATTCTCGTACATTTAAAACACCATCCGTTGCCACTTTACTCCAAATTCATCTTTCATAGCTAATAAAAAATATCTACAACATCGCACATAGTTGTTTTCTAGGAACCGTTTGCGATGGAAATATCTGGGTCTATTTAAGTCTCCCTCCTTAAGCTTCGCCGGCTCGTCTGCTCCAGTGCCAGCAACCCAGAATCCCCGAATCTCGATCCCCATTCCCGCACCCCCTTCTTGCAAAGATGACGCCGTGGAAACGCTTCGTGAAGGCCCGTACGATGGCTGCCCCCCCCCCCCCGAGCGCGGTCCCCTACGCCAAGAGCGTGGCCGCTTACGCCGAGAGTGTCACTGCATCCGCATTGAGCGCGGCCGCTTCCGCTGAGAGGGCGTCTGCAGCAGCCGACAGGGCAACTGTAGCAGCCGAGACGGCTGCAGCTGCTGCTGTGACGGTGGCTGCAAACGCCGAGAGCGCTCGAGCTGCCGTCCGTGCCGCCAATGTCGCCCTGGCCTGGGTCGAGGCCATCCACGCCAAGATCGAGGATGCATACACCAAGATATTGCAGGCCACCTCGGACTCCAGCGTGCAACCCACGTCTGAAAAGGTGGCGGTGTCCATGGAGCACCTGCTTCCTCATGAGGTCGCCGAGCGGGAGCTGGAGATGCAGGAGGCATGGAGATCGAGGAGCGCCAGGAAGAGGAGTTGCGCGTGGCCGATGTCGAGGTAGAGAAGAGTCTGTCCATCGAGGAATCCACGCTGGAGTACGAACGCGAGCTCTGGCGCAGGCACTACTACGAGTACTACAACCTTGAGGGCGGCACCGAGGACGAGGACGCGGTCAACTTCAGCAGGGGGGACGCGGAGTCCACCAACGGCGGCATGTTGCCAGGACAACTCATCGATGTCCCATCTCACACCGGTGATGCATAGGCCGGCGCGGCGGCGGATTTGTTAAAATTATGCGTACTTAGGCTTTGTTTTTAATGTTGGTCTTTTGTTAGAGCAATGTTTAGGTCAACTGGCTCTGTTTAATTACAAAAATTGCTTGATTCAGTAAGTGTGGCATGTCTGCTGTACGCTCTTTTGTGTGCCCAAATTAGCAAGCGATGTTAAATTATGCAATGACGTACCGGGGGAAATTTCCACCATAATTTGAATTATCAAACTCATCCCATGCGCGCAAAGCAGAACAGAAGAATCGTTTGCGATGCACACAAAGTGAATGGTCCAGCGACACCGCGCGCAAAGTTTCCCTCCACATTTCCAAAATTTTGGCCTACTGCCAAAATATCTACCCCGCCCCCCTTCCCCACCCCCTTTTCTCCCCGACCACAAGTGACATTTCCCCTGTTTCCTCCTTCCTTCCTTCCTTCCTAAGCTATAGCCGCTTGCTCGCTCTCGCCGTCTCGCATCCTACCGCCTGGGTCGCCATGGTCTTCTTCAATGACCTCTCCAGCGGTTCCTCCTCCTCCTCCGACTCCTTCACCACTCCGGTATGTGATACATCTCCAACGTATCTATAAATTTTTATTGTTCCATGCTATTATCTTATCTGTTTTCCAGCAGTTCCTCCTCCTCCTCCGACTCCTTCACCACCGGGGTATGTGATACGTCTCCAACATATCTATAATTTTTGATTGTTCCATGCTATTATATTATCTATTTTGGATGTTTAATGGGCTGATTTATACACTTTTATATTGTTTTTAGGACTGACCTATTAACCGGAGGCCCAACCCAAATTGTTGTTTTTTTGCCTATTTCAGTGTTTCGCAGAAAAGGAATATCAAACGGAGTCCAAACGGAATGAAACCTTCGGAAGCGTGATTTTTGGAACAAACGTGATCCAGGGGACTTGGGGTGGACGTCAAGAAACTAACGAGGGAGCCACGAGGCAGGGAGGCGCACCGCAGGGGGGTGGGCGCGCCCCCACCCCAGTGGGCCCCTCGTGCCTCTCCTAACCGACTTCCTTCGCCTATATATACTCATATACCATGAAAACATCCAGGAGCACCATGAAACCCTATTTCCACTGCCGCAACCTTCTGTACCCGTGAGATCCCATCTTGTGGCCTTTTCCGGCGCTCCGCCGGAGGGGGAATCGATCACGGAGGGCTTCTACATCAACACCATAGTCTCTCCGATGATGTGTGAGTAGTTTACCTCAGACCTTCGGGTCCATAGTTATTAGCTAGATGGCTTCTTCTCTCTCTTCGGATCTCAATACAAAGTTCTCCTTGATTCTCTTGGAGATCTATTCGATGTAATCTTCTTTTGCGGTGTGTTTGTCGAGATCCGATGAATTGTGGGTTTATGATCAAGTTTATCTATGAGCAATATTTGAATCTCGTCTGAATCCTTTTATGTATGATGTGTTATCTTTGCAATTCTCTTCGAATTATCAGTTTGGTTTGGCCTACTAGATTGATCTTTCTTGCAATGGGAGAAGTGCTTACTTTGGGTTCAATCTTGCGGTGTCCTTTCCCAGTGACAGTAGGGGCAACAAGGCACGTATTGTATTGTTGCCATCGGGGATAAAAAGATGGGGTTTATATCATATTGCTTGAGTTTATCCCTCTACATCATGACATCTTGCCTAATGCGTTACTCCGTTCTTATGAGCTTAATACACTAGATGCATGCTGGATAGAGGTCGATGTGTGGAGTAATAGTAGTAGATGCATAATCATTTCGATCTACTTGTTGCGGACGTGATGCCTATATACATGATCATGCCTAGATATTCTCATAATTATTCGCTTTTCTATCAATTGCTCGACAGTAATTCGTTCACCCACCATAAATTATGCTATCTTGAGAGAAGCCACTAGTGCCTATGGCTCCCGGGTCTATTTTCCATCATATAAGTTTCCGATCTACTTTTATTTTGCAATCTTTACTTTCAATCTATATCATAAAAATACTAAAAATATTTATATTATCTCTATCAGATCTCACTCTTGCAAGTGACCGTGAAGGGATTGACAACCCCTTTATCATGTTGGTTGCAAGGTTCATATTTTTTTGTGTAGGTACGAGGTGATTTGTGTGTGGCCTCCTACTGGATTGATACCTTGGTTCTCAAAAACTGAGGGAAATACTTACGCTACTATGCTGCACCACCCTTTCCTCTTCAAGGGAAAAACCCAACGCAAGCTTAAGAGGTAGCAAGAAGAATTTCTGGCGCCGTTGCCGGGGAGATCTACATCAAGTCAATACCAAGTACCCATCACAAACTCTTATCCCTCGCATTATATTATTTGCCATTTGCCTCTCGTTTTCCTCACCCCCACTTCACCTTTGCCTTTTCTTCGTCTTTTTCTCGTATGTCTTTTTGTTTGTGTTTCCACGTGCCTTCTATTTGCTTGCATCTTTGCTTGCTAAAAATCTATTGATATGGATCCACTTAAAGTGTTCTACTTGGATCATCTTCGATCCTTATGCTCTCATGCTGAAACCCCAACTAGCCTAGTTGATGGGAAATCTTTAGATGAGCATGCTCATTTTGTGCATCATCGTTTGTCTGAAAAGGGGAAGCTCTTATGGGATCAAATAAACAGATTGTTGTGTTATGCTTGGAATCTTTGTGAAATTTATGATTTTACTTGTTGCTCTAAGAACCCTAAAAAACACCTTCCCTACCTATGTGAGTTTAATGAAAATGAAATCTTATCTTCTTATGCAAAGGGTGTTTATAGTTACTATGATATCAAACAAATTGAAGAATTTGTTGCTTTTAAGGGTGCTTATGAAGTTTCTTCTTTGATTGAAAAGTATGATACTACTCTCTACGAATCTGAAAATTTTGACATACTTAAATATTGCAATGAAAACTATGCTCATAATGTCTATGTTAAAGAATTTATTCAAAGCATGACCGTTGCTTTTGAAGAAAATAATGATATGCATGAATCTATAGATAATTATGATTCCAATGATTTGATTGAAATATCCTTTGATGAACATGATGCTTGCTATTCTTGTGGCCATGATGCCAGTATTTATGAAGACGAATTTGCTATAATTTCTTATGTTAAACATGAGATCGTTTCTATTGCACCCATACTTGATAGTTCCTTCGATGAAAAGCATGATTGCAATGATTTTACTATAAATTCTCTTGATGTCAATTGTGCTAAATAATATGCAAAACCCTAAGCTTGGGGATGCTAGTTTTGCTATGTCCACTATTTGTTGCAATGATCATGACTGGGGTGATTCTTCTTATGATCTTGAAAATTTATTTAAGCCCCATGATGAATATGAGATTGATAATAGTATTTGCAATAATATTGAAATTCTGTTTGGAAGAGTGTCAACTTTAGATCCCACATATTTGGAGAATGTTCAATATTATGGTATTTTTGATAAAAGTGGGTTTGGAGAGGTCATGACTTTAGTTAATGATAATCCCACTATTTTGGAAGAGTGTCAACTTCGCATGCATGTGGATCGTGTTGAGAAATTTTTATGGTGATAGCTATATTGTTGAATTTGAGTATGATCCCACATGTAATTATTATGAGAGAGGAAAATATGGTTGTAGAAATTTTCATGTTGCTAAATTACATCTCGTTATGTAGAGATTGCCATCGTCTCTTTCTTCTTCATTGCATATGCTAGTTTTTGCTTGCCTTGGTAATTTGTTTGCTTATAAAATGCCTATCCATAGGAAGTATGTTAGACTTAGATGCGTTTTTCACATTCTATATGATGCTCCTTTCATGCTTCAATTCTTGTCTTTCATGTGAGCATCATGAATGCCTAGCTAGGGGCGTTAAACGATAGCGCTTGTTGGGAGGCAACCCAATTTTATTTTTGTTTCTTGATTTTTTCCCCTGTTTAGTAATAAATAATTTATTAGCCTCTGATTAGATGTGTTTTTATGTTTTAATTAGTGTTTGTGCCAAGTAGAACCGTTGGGAAGACGTGGGTAAAGTTTATATGATCATGCTGTAAAAAACAGAAACTATTGCGCTCACGCGAATAGCTGCCATTTTTTATAAGGGTGTGGTTTTTAGTTGATTCTTTTTGCACCTGATTACTAGACAAATTCCTCACGCCCAACAATTTATTTCAGAATTTTTGGAGTTACAGAAGTTTGCGTTAGATACAGATTACTACAGACTGTTCTGTTTTTGACAGATTCTGTTTTTCGTGTGTTGTTTGCTTATTTTGATGAACCTATGAGTAGTATCGGGGGGTATGAGTCATAGAAAAGTTGGAATAAAGCAATTTTAACACCAATATAAATAAATAATGAGTTCATTACAGTACCTTAGAGTGGTGGTTTGTTTTATTTCGCTAACGGAGCTCATGAGATTTTTTGTTTGAGTTTTGTGTTGTGAAGTTTTCAAGTTTTTGGGTAAAGATTTGATGGATTATGGAATAAGGAGTGGAAAGAGCCTAAGCTTGGGGATGCCCAAGGAACCCCAAGGTAGAATTTAAGGACACCAAAAGCCTAAGCTTGGGGATGCCTCGGAAGGCATCCCCTATTTCGTCTTCATCCATCGGTAACTTTACTTGAGGCTATATTTTTATTCACCACATGATATGTGTTTTGCTTAGAGCATCTTGTATGATTTGAGTCTTTGCTTTTTAGTTTAACACAATCATCCTCGCTGAATACACTTTCTTGAGAGACACACATGAATCGGAATTTATTAGAATACTCTATGTGCTTCACTGATATCTTTTGAGCTAGTTAAAATTTGCTCTAAGTGCTTCACTTATATCTTTTTAGAGCACGGTGGTGGTTTTATTTTATAGAAATTATTGATCTCTCGTGCTTCACTTATATTATTTTGAGAGTCTTAAACAGCATGGTAATTTTCTTTAATTATGAAATTAGTCCTAATAGGATAGGCATCCAAGATGGGTGTAATAAAAACATCCACATAAAGTGCATTGAATACTATGAGAAGTTTGATACTTGATGATTGTTTTGAGATATGAAGATGGTGCTATTAAGGTTGTGCTAGTTGAGTAATTATGGAATTGATAAATACTTGTGTTAAAGTTTGCAAGTCCCGTAGCATGCACGTATGGTAACCGTTGTGTAACAAATTTGAAGCATGAGATGTTATTTGAGTGAGTTACTTATGAGTGGCGGTTAGGGACGAGCGATGGTCTTTTCCTACCAATATATCCCCCTAGGAGCATGCGCGTAATACTTGGTTTTTGATGACTTGTAGATTTTTGCAATAAGTATGTGAGTTCTTTATTACTAATGTTGAGTCCATGGATTATATGCACTCTCACCCTTCCATCATTGCTAGCCTCTTCGGTACTTTGCATTGCCCTTTCTAACCTTGAGAGTTGGTGCAAACTTCGCCGGTGCATCCAAACCCCGTGATACGATACGCTCTATCACACATAAACCTCCTTATATCTTCCTCAAAACAGCCACCATACCTACCTATCATGGCATTTCCATAGCCATTCCGAGATATATTGCCATGCAACTTATCACTGTTTCGTTTATTATGACACGTTTCATTATTGTCATATTGCTATGCATGATCATGTAGTTGACATCGTATTTGTGGCAAAGCCACCATTCATACTTGTTTCATACATGTCACTCTTGATTCATTGCACATCCCGGTACACCGTCGGAGTCATTCATAATTTTTTTTCTAGTATCGAGTTGCAATCATTGAGTTGTAAATAAATAGAAGTGTGATGATCATCATTAATAGAGCATTGTCCCAAAAAAAGGCCAAAAAAAGAAAGGCCCAAACAAAAGAAAAGAAAATAAATAAAAAGGGACAATGCTACTATCCTTTTTTCCACACTTGTGCTTCAAAGTAGCACCATGATCTTTACGATAGAGAGTCTCTTGTTTTGTCACTTTCTTATACTAGTGGGAATTTTTCATTATAGAACTTGGCTTGTATATTCCAACGATGGGCTTCCTCAAATGCCCTAGGTCTTGATGAGCAAGCAAGTTGGATGCACACCCACTTAGTTTCTTTTGTTGAGCTTTCATACATTTATAGCTCTAGTGCATCCATTGCATGGCAATCCCTACTCCTCACATTAAAATCAATTGATGGGCATCTCCATAGCCCGTTGATTAGCCGCGTTGATGTGAGACTTTCTCCTTTTTTGTCTTCTCCACATAACCCCCATCATTATATTTTATTCTACCATAAGTGCTATATCCATTGCTCACGCTCATGTATTGCGTGAAGGTTGAAAAAGTTTGAGATTACTAAAGTGTGAAACAATTGCTTGGCTTGTCATCGGGGTTGTGCATGAGGATAGCATTTTGTGTGACGAAAATGGACCATAACCAAACTATATGATTTTGTAGGGATGAACTTTCTTTGGCCATGTTATTCTGATAAGACATGATTGCTTAGTTAGTATGCTTGAAGTATTATTATTTTTATGTCAACATTAAACTTTGATCTTGAATCTTATGGATTTGAATATTCATGCCACAATAAGAAGAATTACATTGAGAATTATTCTAGGTAGCATTCCACATCAAAAATTCTGTTTTTATCATTTACCTACTCGAGGACGAGCAGGAATTAAGCTTGGGGATGCATGATACGTCTCCAATGTATCTATAATTTTTGATTGTTCCATGCTATTATATTATCTGTTTTGGATGTTTAATGGGCTTATTTATACACTTTTATATTATTTTTGGGACTAACCTATTAACCGGAGGCCCAACCCAAATTGTTGTTTTTTTTTTGTTTTTTCAGTGTTTCGCAAAAAAGTAATATCAAACGGAGTCCAAACGGAATGAAACCTTTGGGAGCGTGATTTTTGGAACAAACGTGATCCAGGGGACTTGGAGTGGACGTCAAGAAATGAACGAGGGAGCCACGAGGCAGGGAGGCGCGCCCCAGGGGGGTGGGCGCCCCCCCACCCTCGTGGGCCCCTCGTGCCTCTCCTGACCGACATCCTTCGCCTATATATACTCATATGCCCTGAAAACATCCAGGAGCACCACGAAACCCTATTTCCAATGCCGCAACCTTCTGTACCCGTGAGATCCCATCTTGGGGCCTTTTCCGGTGCTCCGCCGGAGGGGGAATCGATCACGGAGGGCTTCTACATCAACATCATAGCCTCTCCGATGATGTGTGAGTAGTTTACCTCAGACCTTCGGATCCATAGTTATTAGCTAGATGGCTTCTTCTCTCTCTTTGGATCTCAATACAAAGTTCTCCTCGATTCTCTTGGAGATCTATTCGATGTAATCTTCTTTTGCGGTGTGTTTGTCGAGATCCGATGAATTGTGGGTTTATGATCAAGTTTATCTATGAATAATATTTGAACCTCCTCTAAATTCTTTTATCTATGATGTGTTATCTTTGCAAGTCTCTTTGAATTATCAGTTTGGTTTGGCCTACTAGATTGATCTTTCTTGCAATGGGAGAAGTGCTTAGCTTTGGGTTCAATCTTGCGGTGTACTTTCCCAGTGATAGTAGGGGCAGCAAGGCACGTATTGTATTGTTGCCATCGAGGATAAAAAGATGGGGTTTATATCATATTGCTTGAGTTTATCCCTCTACATCATGTCATCTTGCCTAATGCGTTACTCTGTTCTTATGAACTTAATACTCTAGATGCATGCTGGATAGCGGTCGATGTGTGGAGTAATAGTAGTAGATGTAGAATCGTTTCGGTCTACTTATTGCGGACGTGATGCCTATATACATGATCATGCCTAGATATTCTCATAATTATTCGCTTTTCTATCAATTGCTCGACAGTAATTCGTTCACCCACCGTAAATTATGCTATCTTGAGAGAAGCCACTAGTGAAACCTATGGCCCCCGGGTCTATTTTCCATCATATAAGTTTCCGATCTATTTCTATTTTGCAATCTTTACTTTCAATCTATATCATAAAAATACCAAAAATATTTATATTATCTCTATCAGATCTCACTCTTGCAAGTGGCCGTGAAGGGATTGACAACCCCTTTATCGCATTGGTTGCAAGGTTCTTATTTGTTTGTGTAGGTACGAGGCGACTTGCGTGTTGTCATACTGGATTGATACCTTGGTTCTCAAAAACTGAGGGAAATACTTACGCTACTGTGCTGCACCACCCTTTCCTCTTCAAGGGAAAAACCCAACGCAAGCTCAAGTGGTAGCAGTATGCCTCTCTTCTTTCTCTCGGGCTATGACTTGGAAAGTAGGATTTTAACCCGGCAGTCGATTTGAGTCTTTCTTCCTCTTGTAGCTCCCTAGGATGATCAGTTGCAACGAATGGAGCGGGGTGGCTGAAGATCTGTCTGCTCATTGTTACCATCAATCTCCATGCGTGAAGCTAGTTGCGTTTGAATCTGTGGACAGTGGGAGGAAGTTTGTGCCATGTGCAGAGAAGGTTAGACCCTCTTTCGTTGTTACAAATCATTTGTTAGATGTGATTCAGACACTGCCACGGTCCCAACCCATTCATACCACACCTTCAACCAAACTCATCCTAAGACAGTGTCACAGTTTGTACCTACTATCTTAAATTGTTGCCATCTCATCATCGGTGCCATTAGAAAATTATTTGGCATTGCTTCAGCAGTTTGTGCAGCCAACTTTGGTCCACACATCCGAGCAGCAAAGCAGTAAAATACTAAATCTTTATGGCACGAAGGAACTGGGCATCGGAGCAACTACATGCTCCAGAGTCCGGGTCCCTGATTTTTTTCCGCTGCATCGGCTCGCCAGTGCAGGGCACCGGTGCGAGATGTAGCGACAGTTGTCTTTAGCCCAG
Source organism: Triticum aestivum (assembly GCF_018294505.1). Lineage (NCBI taxonomy): Eukaryota > Viridiplantae > Streptophyta > Magnoliopsida > Poales > Poaceae > Triticum > Triticum aestivum. The sequence goes on from NC_057802.1 coordinate 34,245,227, forward strand.
TTTTGGCATACATAGTGGACGACTTTAGTGCTATTAGTTCTATGTTACTAAATTTGTGCATGTACACACCTGTTAGTATCAATTTGCTGTCATCCAAACACTGTCGCTATGTTGTTGCAGATATATTTACCTTCCTCATAAAATGTTCAATTTGTTATTTATTGTACATGAGTAAGAACTTGTAGCGTTGTTGTAGTTAATTATAGCTTCTGGTGTTCCAGAATTTGGTTATTGTCTCAGTAGCAATGAATTCATTTGCACATTGATCTTTTTGAGAAGATATGTCATAATTAACATGTTTCTTCAGTTTTTCAAAATAAGCATTGGTGATTTTCTATGTTGCTATAAACCCATTTCCCCTACAATTGTTACTGATTTAGTTTTAAATATTATAGGATGAACGAAAGTGTTCTTACTTGGAGTGGGTTGATCAGGAGTGGCCATAGTATTTGAAGATGTGCCTAGCGAAGCTCTGGAGCATGTATGAGGAAGAGAACAGACGTAGGCTTCGAGAAACTGTTGTCAGCGCTAAAGAATATTTGAAGATGCGGGATAAAAAGACGAAGGTGGAGAATGAGCTCAGATTTTTTAAATCAGACTTTGCTAAGATGGTGTTGGCGAAGGAGGAGGCACTTTCCCAGTTGGACAGTGCAAAACAGGTTCTTGCTGAACTAAAAGCAGAGGTGGATAAGACATGCCTGGACGATCTCGATTAGGGAAATGTATATATTGTTCTAATATTGTTCTTATGAAGTTGAACTAGCTATATGTTGTACTGTGCTATTTTCAGGTAGCTATCGTACTGTGATGTTAAAATATATTTATGTGCCTGATATGAAATTGGCAAACAACTGTTCGATATGAAATGTGTATTTGCGTAATACTAGAATTGTTAATTGTAAACTAATAAACCTGCTAAATGTGTCATGGAACTTTGCAAACGGTTCTAGCAGTAAAAGCGCTTGTGATGGATAGGCCAATGCCACACAGTTTTCTTCATCAAATCATGTGTGATGTAGTTGATAATAGCAAACAGTTAACCAAGGCAGAGCGTTTGTGATAGTTACACCTTTCACACACGAGCCTACACATAAAACTGTGTGGTATGTACATACCAACGGATACATTTTCCCTGGATTGACTGTGTGGGATGTACATAAGAACGGAAACGTATTCCTTGGATTGACTGTGTGTGATATACATACGAAAGAAAATGTTTTCCCTAGATTGACTGTGTGGGATGTACATAAGAACGGAAACATATTCCTTGGATTGACTGTGTGTGATATACATACCTACGAAAATGTTTTTCTGGAATTCACCGTGTGGGATGTACATACCTACGGAAATGTTTTCTGGGATTCACCATGTGGGATGTACATTTTCTCATTTTTCATTCTTTTTTTGTCTCTCTTCATTTCCACCAATCACTTGTAAGCGATCGAACATATGAGGAAGGAAATAACGAGTGTGACTGCGCAGATGGACAAATAGAGGACACGCCCGATCACTAACTGGGCGCGTTCACGGGCATTTAAGGGGTCATATTTGCTATGTCCGGCTATAGATGTTCTTACTTCTCTCAAACTGGCACATCCCTCTATGGTGTATTAACAGAAAAATATAATCCATGCTGATCTGCGTATAGCTTGACCGCGTCCGGGTGTCCAGCCGGAGCAAATATGGGAAACGTTTGCGGCCGGACGACTGGCTAACGACTTGGACGGCTCTCACGTGCATGTCATCAATTTGCGGACTCGTGATCTTATCCCTCATAGTTGCTTCTAGCCTTTCACCGCATCTATCTTCTCCGCCGGAGGTGGATGTTTCTTAGCTCTTTGCGTTTCGAAGAAGTCCTTCACATAGGCTTGACAGATGTCCTCGTTTTCCTCCGCGGTCATCTCGTATGGTAACTTCTCTACAGGCTTGAGAGATGGACCGAATCTGTATTGCCTCCCGGCTCTGGCTGTACTGCTAGATGCCGGAGCAAATGGAGCGGCTGCGGCTTTCTTCTTTCCTTGCTTACGAGGCGGAGAAGAAGGACTACCACACGCCAGAGCTGCGACAGCTCTCTTCCTCCCTTGCTGACGAGGCGGAGGAGGAGGCGGGCTCCTCGGATGCGCCGCCACAGGCGGAGAAGGAGGCGGAGTGCCGCCACGCGCTGGAGAAGGAGGCGGAGTGCCCTGATCACTCGCCGGAGGAGGAAGCGGAGGAGGATGCGGAGTGCCCTAACTCGCCGGAGGAGGAGGAGGAGGCAGAGGCGTCCAGTTCGGAAGGTTGATGAACTCCTTCCGCCATAGGCATGGAGTCTTCAGAGCAGAACCCAGCCGAGTCTCCCCTTCACCGGTAGGGTGGTCAAGCTCGAGCTCCTCAAATATATCTGTTATTTCATCCACCATCACAACAGCATATCCTTCTGGAATCGGCCGACAGTGAAAAGTTGCGCCGGGTTGAGGAGGTACAACAGAGCTGACAGCCGCCTTGACTTTGAATTTCTGCCATTGCGTCATAAGGTGGCAATGTTGATACTCCGTGATAGCATCCACGGGGTAGCTAGCAGGAGCCATGAAGACAGGCTCCTGAAGCAGCTCGGTGGAAGCCACACTGCTTCTCCGCTGAGATGGCGGGGTAGCTTCGGCAGGTCGCTTGTTGTGAACTGCTTGTTCCTCTAGCGCTTGTACCCTTTCGTGCAGCTTCTGCAGTCGGGTCAGCTCCACTTTCCTCTTCCTTGCCCGGCCTTGGTAACCGCTAGCGTCAGAAAACCCAGCCTTCCACGCAACGGAGCCTGGCGTGCCTCGTGTCCGTCTAGGGTGCTCAGGATTCCCGAGTGAAAGTGCGTTATATCAACTAGAGGGGGGTGAATAGGCGATTTTTATGAATTCTTCAATGAGGAATTTGCGGGCGAGGGAATTCCTAACTGAAGAACTACTTGCTGCGGAATAAGTACTCAGAAGCAATAATAATAGAGCATACGCATGTTCATCATGATGAAATGAAAGCACATAACAAAGTATGGAATGCGTAAACACAGGATACACAAGATGAAGACAAACAGACTGAAGAAATTGAACTGAGGAAATTGAGAAAGTCTTCAGTCAAAGTCTTCAAGCACAGATATGACACACACATAGTACAGTGATGAGGAAATGAAAGAGTTGAGGAAATAGAACCAGTAGCTTGGTGAAGACAATGATTTGGTAGACCAGTTCCAACTGCTGTCTCAGTTGTACGTCTGGTTAGGGCGGCTAGGTATTGAAACCTGAGGACACACAGTCCCGGACACCCAGTCAAGGACACACAGTCCAAGACACTCAGTCCTCACCGTATTCCCCTTGAGCTAAGGTCATACAGACCTCGCCCAATCACTCGTGGTAAGTCTTCAGGTGACTTCCAAACCTTCACAAACTTGGTCACACGGCGATCCACAATTCCTCTTGGATGCTCAGACCTTGACGCCTAACTGTTTGGAAGAAGCACAGTCTTCAAAGGTAAAAAGCGTCGGATCCACGCAGGATCAATCTCTTCAGTGATGCTCAATCACTTTGGGTTTGTAGGTGTTTGGGTTTGGGTTTTTCCTCACTTGATGATTTTCACTCAAAGTCCTCGAAGGATGGGTTGCTCTCAAATGACAAGTGTCAGTTTCTCGCGGAGCAGCCAACCAGCTAGTGGTTGAGGGGGAGGCTATTTATAGCCTAGGGAGCAGCCTGACATGATAAGACATAAATGCCCTTCAATGATATGACCGTTAGGTGGATAAGATATTTTGGGACAGCTGGCATATAGCACAGCAACGGTCGGAAATTTGGCTATCAAATTCCTCAGGGCTATCATGTTCCTCATTGTGTAGGCAATCCGCACTGGCGAATTCCTAACTCCTCAGTCAGAACAAATTCCTCAGAGACCAGAAGAACTTCATCTCTGTCACTGAAGAATATGACTGAACTGTATGAGATTTCCAATGGCTTCACTCGAAGGGATTGGTAGGTGTAGGATTTTGAGTTGAGCATCACTTGGAAATTTTTCCTTAGTATTTCCTCGACCCCCTTTAACAGTACGGTGTTTCCTATGACTCAAGAAAGAGAAAAACAAAACTATGAAAACAAAAGTCTTCAAGCTTCATAATCCTCGCATGATTATCAAGTCTTCACGGTCACACCAATTTCTTCACTTTCAAAGTCTTCATGAAAGTCTTCAGAAATGTCAAAATCTTCAGTCAAAGATATTCATTTTGAGGGGTCGACTCTGTAAATATCAAACTCCTCATCGACTTATAGACCTGTGTACACTCACAAACGCATTAGTCCCTTAACCTATAAGTCTTCAATACACCAAAATCACTAAGGGGTACTAGATGCACTTACAATCTCCCCCTTATTGGTGAGTGATGACAATATAGGTTATGTTTTCAACGGGGATAAACATATGAAGTGTAAATACTGAAGTTGAGGAATTTGATTGCAAGATATAGAAGAACTCCCCCTGAAGATGTGCATAGTGAGGAATTTGCTTTTGAAGCAATGCACACTTGAGGAATTGAATCATGGAGATCTCCCCCTATATCTTGTAATTCATACACGCGTTTGACATAATATATGAAGAATTTGAAATGCATGATGATGAAATATGGTGACTGATGTAATTCAGCATGCGTGCATTAATATTGATGAGGAATAAGCATGCAGAAGAAAAACATCGCAAAGTATCAAGTCACCATAGGGTTTAAGTTTACAACTCGATCAATAAAAGTCTTCAGAAGAACGAGAGTTGTAACTTATCAAAAAAAACGTTTATACGCCCATATAAGATCGACCTGTTTGAAGACTAACTCTCATATTTCTCCCCCTTTGTCATCAAATGACAAAAAGGATCGAAACTGAGGACAAACGCCCCTGAAGAATTTCATGTTGATGAAGGAGCGCTAGCGTTGTTGGGGTCGTTTGTCGTTGTAGGGCCTGCCGCGGTATCATCCAAATCTTCATGCTCATCTGTGTCGCGTGATGAAGAATAGGAGCTGGCCACCAAGGAAGGACATTTGACCTTCTTGAATTTCTTTGGTGGAGGTGCAGACCAGTCAAATTCCTCCTTGAGGCCCATTTTCTTCAGTTCTTCTTCACTGTAGACATGAGACAGAACAGCCCAGGTGCGGTTGAAGGTTTCATGAAGGTAGTGGTGGTGTTTCTTCACTGCGTTATGGGTAGCAGTTAGGTTTCTGAAGAATTGCACCAAACTGACGCTTGACCCATTTCTGATTGCGGTCAACCTTCTGATGAAGACTGAGGAGTAACTCACGATCAGTCATCACCCTGGGTGCTGTGCCTTGAGGATTTTGCTTGTTTGTGGCAGAGTCATGTGTGGCAGAGTCGTCATTGGTAGAGTAGGATGCAGCCTTGCGAAATTGCCCATCCAATGGACGACTACCTTCATCGATTATTGCAGCGGCCTTGCCCTTCCCTTCAGCTGAGGAAAATGTCCATTTGAGGACTTCAAGTGGGGGCAAATAGCTGCCATGGTTCAGAGTATCAGCCTTGTAATTGAGTGAAGACCTTGTTCTGATGAATCTCATGATCCACGGCGCATAAATCTTGAGCTCAAAAGGTGACATGGCAATGTTGGCCAGAGTCCTCATGAAGAGATCATGGAAATTGACGGGAACGCCATGTATGATATAGAAAAGCATATTCTTCATGATGCCAACGACTTCTTCTTCATTGGAGTCGTGGCCCTTGATTGGACTCATAGTCTTCGACAATATGCGATAGACAGTCCGAGGCACATACAGCAATTCCTTCACCAGAAACTTGGTTCTTGGGGCTTGACCTGGCTTCAAAGGCTTCATCAGCACTTGCATGTAGTGGTCTATGAGCTCAGGTTCATTGTAGATGCATCGAGCAGCTTCATGGGGAGGACTGAGAGGCAGGGCACGAAGCAATTCTGTTGCTGGTGCCTTGTAGTGAGTGTTTTCTATCATCCAGTCCAGCACCCAAGATGTCACATCTTCAGAATTTCCAGTGATGTGTAATGTAGCATAGAATTGAAGAATAAGTTCTTCATTCCAATCGCATATGTCAGTGCTGAAATTCAGAAGACCAGCAGCGTGAAGAACACTGAGGACAGGTGTGAAGCATGGTAGAGATCCCATATCTACGTGAGGAATGTGCTGATGATCGAAGACTTTGTCCTTGTTGTAGAGCACTGAGGAATAGAAGTTTGCTTGGCTTGCAGTCCAGAAACGCCTCTTCCTTATGCGAGCAGAGTCATAAGGGTTGTATTCAGTGAAGAACACCCGCTCGCCAAAGAAATCATCAGCCTTGAACTTCTGCTTCTTTGAAAATGGATTCTTTGGTTTGGGCATAGGTGTGTCAGTAAGCTGCATCACAACCTCAGGAATCACAAGTTCAGGTTCTTCAGGCTGAGGAATTTTTGGTTCCTCTTCAGTAGCAGTCTGTGTCATCGGACAATCAACAGCAGCAGCAGTTTCTTCAGCGCTAGTGGCTGGAATTTCTTCATGCACAGAAGCAGTGCCATGAACTTCTTCAAATCCCATTTGAACAGTCTGGGCAGGGGACTGAGGAATTTGCTGGAGAGGAGTGAAGAGTGGGGAATTGGGGTGCTGACTTTCCCAAAAGTCATCATTCATCACAGAAGTGTTACATCCAATATCCACGTCTTCATCTTCCAAATCTTCAACGCCGGCCTCTTTAGCTGTGAACTGAGGCATAGGCGAGGAAGCAGCTTGATTTGAAGGGATAGCTTCCACTTCAATTTCTTCGTCCAACTGCTCAGTGGAAGCAGCAGAAGGATTTTCTTTATCTGATCCGCTAGGGATCACATATTCTTCATCAAACAGAACGATTTCCTTTGATGGCATGGCAGAAATGGGAACAACATCAATTGGTTGTTCAAACGAACTTGTCATTGGCTTCATTTTCTTCGGAGCTGAAGAATCTGAAGGATCTGATGCTTTCCTTTTCTTCATTGCAGCGCATTCTGCAACCTTCATTTTCCTCATATCTGACGCAGATGGAAGAATTGGAGTTGTGGTTGGTGCAGACGGAGCAGAGGAAACTGGTTCATTTTCTTCAGGAGCAGTTGACCCAGCTTCCGTGTCTTTTTCATTTTCTTCAGGCGCACCACTAGTGGGTGCCATGGCAGTTTCATCAGCAGCTGGAATGTGGTCATCAGCCCTGGAACTTACATTTTCATCAGCAGTCTGAGAGTCATCAGCAGTGCTGGCATGTTCTTCAGTAGGCTGGGCAGATGCCTCAGCCTGAGGAATTTGTTGTTGCGATGGAGTTGCAACATTGGAGACAAGCTTTTCAGATAGTTTGACAAATCTGACCTTGGCTCCAAGCTAGTCAGCTCGGTATGAGTCAAATTCATCACTGAGGCTTTTGATTTCAGCCTGGATCTGTACAAGTTCTTCAGTTGTCATCTTGACAACGTTTTTCTTCAGGTAGCGCTCTTTCTTGTACTGCACTTTCTTGATCATCCTGGCCTTTTCAAATTTCCATTTTTCTTCTTGGATGAAGGCAGTCAGCATATGACTTTGACCAGGAGTCAGCTTGAAATCAGGCATAGGAGCATTTGGATCCTTGTGCCAGAGATCAATGTAGTCAAGGATCAACTTCGAATCCAAAAGCAGTGGCACATTTGTGCCTTTGGCTCTAGCGGCCCTTTCTTGTCTGTTTCTAATGATTTCAGCAAGTTCTTCATCATCAGCTTCGTCATCATCAGACGGTACTTGGAAAGCGACTTGTCTCTTTTGAGGACTTGGGCGAGTACCTCGTCCAGCAGTGACCTTAGTCTTCAGCAGAGACGGTCCAGTTGAAGAACCTGGTGCAGCTGAGGAACTAGCTGAGACACCAGAGGCAATGGGGATGCCAGTGGTCCTTTGGCACGTGGCAGGATGCATAGGTGCTGAGGACTTTGTAGGAGCAGCTGAGGACTTTGGAGGCGCAGGAGCAGCATGAGGAATTGGCCGTGAGGGCATTGAAGAATCTGGCCGTGAGGGCACAGCTGAGGAACTTGGCCTTGAGGGCAGTGAAGAAGATGCACTTGGCTTGTGCGCAGGCTTCTTTGCCATTGCTTTGTTAGGCTTGTCAGAGACCTCAGAAGCAGCAGCAGCAGCAGCAGCAGAATCTTCATTGAACTTCCTCACTGCTTCTTTGGCCTGCCAAGCCAGCTTGGCCTGGCGCTTGGCCCATTCATCAGGAAAGTCTTCACCATGCTTGATGCTGGTGAGATCAGCTATTTGGCCAGGTGCCAATGCAGGTCTTGGGCATGGAGGTTTAAGTGCGAATTTCTTCATATATTTTGGAGTTACATATCTGTACTCCCTCCATTCCTTTGCCCATCTCCTTTCAATCCTTTGTATGCGCACCTTGCGCGCATTCTTGTCCTCCTTTCCATACTTAGCCTCATCAGGCGCACAGTAGTCCTTATACAAGTCATCAGGGATCTCAAAAGTAGTGTTAACTTCGGGCCTTTTTCCTCCTTTCTGCGGCTTCTTACCGTCAGCCATCTTCTTCAGCTGAGGATTTTGAACAATGGAACTTTCTGGAGAGGTATGCAACTTTTCTTCAAGGAACGCTGCAAATGAGTTAAGTTGATGAGAACCTAATGATTCAGCAGCGGACATGAGTACCTGTGAACAGAGTATAGTTGCGAGGAATTTGGAGAGGTCATATGCTTTCTCAGAAGGATTTTCAAAAAGAACAAGTTTGAGGAATTTGACCAAACGAGTCTTGAAGAATTTCACTAAGTGTTTTGGTCTTAGGTTCCAGAGTTGTACAGATCAGAAATCCATACAATTGAGGAATCATGAAGAAAATGCAACTTATAGAAATGAATCAAGAACATATGACTTGTGAGGTGTTCAGTGTGTGAAAGTTTGAAGAAAAACACCTTTGAAGATTTTGTAGAAATTATTTGAATCAAAGAGGGCATTAAAAGTAACTTTTAATTACCCTGAACAAAGAACACGACGAACTGTGAAGTGGGGAAGAGAAGTTCGTCAGTTCAGATCTTCCACGCCCTAACTTGGCAGAGGAAGACGGCTACGGCGGCGGCGGAGTGAAGATTTCCGCGGCCGGCGCGAGTACGACGGCGACGAGGTCGAGGCAGTGAAGCTCTTCCTCACCGGCGACGATGAAGTAGCGGCAGCGCTAGGGTTTGAGAAGCTTGAGCTGGGGAGTGAACGAGCGGAGTAAAAGAGGTGAGGAAGGGGAAGGGGGTATTTATAGCCACGGTGAAAAACAGCTCGCCCGAAGATTTTGGACGAACGTGCCCCTGACCCTTCTCATTCACTCGACATGTGTCACCCATGTACTGATAAGTGGAGATCGTGGGTGAATAGATAAGTCTATCGTGGGAAGCGGAACGGTTTGAGCGGCAAATCCGAAAATTTTGGACAAGATAAGTTTTAACGTCCCGTTCACAATTTCTTCAGCTGTCAAAAACACAGTGAAGACTTTGAACGAGTTTCAAATAGAACGCACATGAAGAATTTGTGAATAGACTGGGTTGAGTATAGCATAGAGGGGAAGGTTCCGATCACATTCACTTAGCAGAAAGAGTAACTTGAAGAAATAGCAATAAGTGAATGATGTATAGGACATAAACTCATATATATACATATAGTCAATGAGGAAAAGCAACGGAAACAAGGAAGATTTTGCACGGTTTAAGAATTTGAACAACTGAGGAATTTCAAAATTGAGGAAAAAACTCAGATTGAAGATTTTCAACTTTTGGTGGTGGCGTGACCCACCGTATAAGAATGGTGATTTCAGACACCGCGTACAATTGTCGTAGGGCTCTGAGAATCAAATTCTTCGTTAATTTCTTCACACTTAGAGTGTTATTCTTCATTGATTGAAGAAAAACGTTTCTTCATGTGTTGCACATCTAAGTCATCAATTTTGCATAAGTGTTAGGATGAGTGTCCTTTTCAAAGTACATTCGAAGATTCTAAGATATTTAGCTCACACCGCAACTTGCTAAATCTCTTCTCATCCAAGGGCTTTGTGAAGATATCGGCTAGCTGTTCTTCAGTCTTCACATGCTCAATAGAAATGTCGCCCTTCAACACATGATCACGAAGAAAATGATGACGAATCTGAATGTGCTTTGTCTTCGAGTGCTGAACTGGGTTATGAGCAATCTTGATAGCACTCTCATTGTCACATAAGAGTGGCACATTCTTCACGTTGACGCCATAGTCCTTGAGAGTTTGCTTCATCCATAGCAGTTTAGCACAGCAAGAACCCGTAGCAATGTACTCAGCTTCAGCAGTAGACAGTGATACGCAGTTCTGTTTCTTCGAGGACCAACAGACCAAGGATCGTCCGAGAAAATGACATGTACCAGATGTTGACTTGCGATCCACACGATCACCAGCATGGTCAGAGTCAGAATATCCAATGAGATCAAACGTTGAGCCCTTGGGGTACCATAATCCTAGTGTTGGTGTGTGAGCTAGATATCGAAGAATTCGTTTCACAGCCTTATGGTGTGATTCCTTCGGTGCAGCTTGAAATCGGGCACACATGCAAACACTAAGCATTATATCTGGCCTAGATGCACATAAGTACAATAAAGAACCAATCATGGAGCGGTATACCTTATGATCGAAGTCAATGCCATTTTCATCAGTACATAGATGGCCATTTGTGGGCATAGGAATTTTGACGCCTTTGCAATCTTGCATGTCGAATTTCTTCAGAACATCCTTGAGGTATTTCTCCTGAGATATGAATATGCCATTGCGCTGTTGACGAATTTGAAGACCTAGAAAGAATTTCAACTCTCCCATCATAGACATTTGATATTCTTCACTCATCATATAGGCAAATTCATCACTATAACGTTGGTCAGTACAGCCAAAGATAATATCATCAACATAAATTTGGCACACAAACAATTCACCATTGTAAGATTTAGTGAAAAGAGTTGGATCGAGTGAACCGGGTTTGAAGCCTTTCTTCATGAGGAATTCCTTCAAAGTATCGTACCACGCTCGAGGGGCCTGCTTGAGGCCATAAAGGGCCTTATTGAGTCTGAAGACTTTGTCAGGATGCTTTGGATCTTCAAAACCTGGGGGTTGAGCAACATATACTTCTTCCTCAAGCTTACCATTGAGGAATGCACTTTTCACATCCATTTGATATAAGATGATATCATGGTGGTTAGCATAAGCAAGTAATATGCGAATAGCCTCAAGTCTAGCAACAGGTGCAAAAGTTTCATCGAAATCAATTCCTTCAACCTGTGTGTAGCCTTGAGCTACAAGCCGTGCCTTATTCCTCACCACAAGGCCATTTTCATCTTGCTTGTTGCGGTAGATCCACTTTGTGCCAATGATATTGTACTTGCGAGGATCTGGACGTTTGACTAGTTCCCAGACATTGTTGAGCTCGAACTGATGTAATTCTTCTTTCATGGCCTGAATCCATTGAGGCTCTAGAAATGCTTCATCTACCTTAGTGGGCTCTGAGATAGAGACAAAAGCATAGTGCCCACAAAAGTTAGACAAATGTGAAGCTTTTGAGCATGTGAGAGGACCTGGTGCTTTGATGTCATCGATGATCTTTTCAACTTGCACTTCTTTTGCAACGCGAGGATGAGCTGGTTGTCGTCGAGGAATTTGATCAGCATTTTCTTCAGCACCATTTTCTTCAGGTGCATTAGCCTGACGTTCTTCACGTTCTGGAATGAATTCTTCAGCAGATTCTTTGGTTGGAACTACATCCTCAGTAGCCTTGAACTTGGTAGATTCCTCAGGTGCTGGTTCATCTATCACAGAAGGTAGGTGCTCTCTTTGCGAGCCATTAGTTTCATCGAACCGCACATCTACAGTTTCAACAACCTTGGGAAGAACGTTGTTGAAGACTTTGTAGGTGTGCGAGTCCTTTCCGTAACCAAGCATAAAACCGTCATGTGCTTTTGGTGCAAATTTAGAGTGGTGATGAGGATCTCTAATCCAGCATTTTGCACCGAAGACTTTGAAATAACTCACATTGGGTTTCTTGTCAGTGAGGAGTTCATAGGCAGTCTTCTTGAAGAATTTGTGAAGATATACTCTGTTGATGATGTGGCATGCAGTATCAATTGCCTCAATCCAAAAGCGAGGAGGCGTTTTGTATTCATCAAGCATAGTGCATGCCATCTCAACGAGAGTCCTATTCTTGCGCTCCACGACACCATTCTGCTGAGGAGTATAAGGTGCAGAAAGCTCATGAGTAATACCAAGTTCATCAAGATAGTCATCAAGACCAGAATTCTTGAACTCAGTTCCATTGTCACTTCTGATGTGCTTGATCTTCACACCAAAGTTGGTTGAAGCCCTCGAGGAAAATCGTTTGAAGACTTCCTGCACTTCATGTTTGTAAGTAACAATGTGCACCCATGTATAGCGTGAGTAATCATCAACAATGACAAAACCATATAGAGATGCTTCATTAGTTAATGCTGAATAATGATTTGGACCAAAGAGATCCATGTGAAGCAATTCAAATGGACGAGATGTGGTCATGATATTCTTCGCGGGATGCTTGGCCTTGGTCATCTTTCCAGCTTCACAGGCACCGCGCAGGTGATCCTTGAGGAATTTGACATTTTCAATGCCAATGACATGCTTCTTCTTCTCTAGCGTGTGCAAGTTCCTCATGCCTGCATGACCAAGTCGTCGATGCCATAGCCATCCTTCTGAAGCTTTTGCAAGTAAGCACACTGCTAGTTGTGGTCCTGTAGAGAAATCAACAATATACAAGTCTCCTCTCCTAAAGCCTTCGAAGACTTTGGAATGGTCAGCTTCCATAATCACAACACAACGATACTTGCCAAAGATAACAACCATATCAAGATCACAAAGCATTGAGACAGACATGAGGTTGAACCCTAATGACTCGACAAGCATGACTTTGTCCATGTGTCGATCTTTTGAGATCGCAACCTTACCTAGGCCCAATACCTTGCTTTTGCCTTTGTCAGCATAGGTGATATGCTTCAAATGCGATGGAGATAGAGGAGCGTCCATCAATAGATTCTTGTCACCAGTCATGTGATTTGTACATCCACTATCGAGTACCCATTCATGTGCTTTGGGGTGATCATCCTGCAGATGAATTAGTGCGACTTACGATCTCATATACTTCATCAGTGAAGAATATGACATCAGATCAATTTCATCAACAACGGAACATATAGAGCAGTATGAGGACGTGAGAAATGAGAATTCATTTCTTCATGATTAGCCTGCGTCCTATCAGGCAAGTTTCAGGTCTCCAGCAAATTCTTCAGACGTTTTAGCACGTCTGGAGACCTGACCCTGCATAAGAGATTAGTTCTTTTTCTTCACCACCCACATCTATACGGGTGGCAAAGAGTTCATCACTCTGCGAGCTCCATAAGAGAAAGGTGGCATAGAAGCCAGTCCATTGCGTTTCACATATGATGAGTTAGGGTAAGCGTATGAATAAGCAGAGAAATTCTTCGAGGACTTATGAACATAATGGTTAGAAGAATAATGCTCATATTCATAGCCCTTTGCTCTTCCCTGCGAAACAGAGTTGTTAGCACGATGATGTTCATATGAGGACTTTGATCCTTTTGAGGAATTTGATCCTCGTGAAGAATTTTGTCTGTATGAAGAATTTGATCTGGGGTTCCTTTTCTTCACAGGTGGTGTCATGATGACATTCACCTGAAGACTTTCGAGGCATCTTTTGGGAACCCATATTTTTTCATAGGGGAACCGTTCCTGCAGTTAGTGCCAACATATCTAGCAAATACTTCACCATTCTGATTTTTGAACTGTTTATAGTTGGAGTAAAATGACTCATCAGAAGAATGAGGAGATTCACATGTATAGCCAGATAAATTAGATGGATCAACTGGAGGTCCCTTTGCAGCAACCCATGAGGTTTTGGGGGACTCCTCAGGCTTCCAATATGTACCATCAGTATTGAGTTTCCTCTCAAAGGCAATACCCTCTTTCCTAGGGTTCCTGTTGAGGATCTGCTTTTTAAGCACATCACAAAGAGTCTGATGCCCTTTGAGGCTTTTGTACATGCCAGTCATGTACAATTCCTTCAGCCCTGCATCGTCAGTGATACTAGCAATGTCCTCAATGAGGAAATAGTGATAGTAGAGGCAGTTGAAGAATTTGTAACAGTTGAAGCATTTGAACATTCAGGTGAGGAATTAGCAGATTCACGTTCAATGCACTTCAAACATGGAGGAATAAATTCTTCCTGAGCAGTGCTGATTTGTTGAGCAAGTAATGAATCACGCTCCTTCTGAAGATCTTCATAACTCTCTCTTAGCTTCTCAAGATCTTGCTTTCTTTGAAGAAATTCATAAGAGAGCTTCTCATGATTAGTTAAGAGATTGTTATGATGACTCTGAAGATTATCATGCTTGGACTGAAGTCTCTGAAGATTTTCAGTCAAAGTTTGAGTGCGATCCATTTCTTCACCCAACATATCATCACTTTTGTCTAGCATGTTTTGAACTTTTTCAAGAGCCCTTTGTTGTTTCACATCAATTTTAGCAAGTTTAGAATAGCTGGGCTTAAGGTTTTCATCAGATTCATCCTCACTTGATTCAGAGGAGGGATATTTGAGTACCTTGGCACCCTTTGCCATGAAGCAATAGGTGGGAGCATAGTCATCATTGTTTTCATCAGCCTTGTTGGTGAAACCATTTTCTTCAGAGTTGAAGATAGACTTGCTGACGAAAGCAGTGGCGAGAGCTAGGCTAGCCACACCAGATTCAGATTCTTCAGAGCCCTCTTCCTCTTCATTATCCTCAGATTCAGCTTCAGAGTCCATTTCCTTGCCAATGAATGCCCGAGCCTTCTTGGAGTTGCCCTTCTTGTGAGATGAAGATTTTGAAGATTTTGATGATGAAGATTTTGAGGATTTCTTCTTTTTCTTCACATCATCAGAACTGTAATCCTTGTATTTCTTCTTCTTTGATTCCTTTTCCCACTGTGGATAATCTTGAATGTAGTGTCCAGGTTTCTTGCATTTGTGACAAAGCCTCTTCTTGTAGTCACTGGATGAGGAATCATTGCTCCTTCAAGATTTTTCAAAGCGACGTCTAGAGAGCTTTTGGAATTTCCTCACAAGCATTGCAAGCTCCTGGCTCAGTTCTTCAGGATCACCAATGCTACTGTCAGAGTCTTCGTCTTCAGATTCAGAGACAGCCTTAGCCTTTAGTGCACGTGATCTGCCATAGCTCTAGCCATAGAGATCTCTCTTTTCAGCAAGCTGGAACTCATGAGTATTTAGCCTCTCGAGGATATCAGCTGGATCAAGTGCCTTGTAATCAGCTCGCTCTTGTATCATCAATGCCAGAGTATCAAATGAGGAATCAAGCGATCTCAACAATTTCTTCACCACTTCATGGTCGGTGATGTCAGTGGCACCAAGCGCTTGAAGTTCATTTGAGATGTCAGTGAGGCGATCGAAGGTTTGTTGAACATTTTCATTATCGAGTCTTTTGAAGCGGTTGAAGAGATTGCGAAGAACATCAACTCGAGAGTCACGCTGCGTAGAGACTCCTTCGTTGACTTTGGACAGCCTATCCCAGATAAGCTTAGCAGTTTCCAAAGCACTCACTCTTCCATACTGTCCTTTGCTCAGATGTCCACATATGATATTCTTCGCTTGAGAATCGAGTTGCTTGAATCTCTTCACATCAGCAGCGTTCAGTGAGGGTGAGACAGATGGAACACCATTTTCCACAACATACCAGAGATCGTTATCAATTGCCTCAAGATGCATTCGCATCTTATTCTTCCAGTAGGGGTAGTCCGATCCATCGAAGGTAGGACACCCAGCAGAGACCTTGATCATACCTGCGGTCGACATAACTAAAACTTCAGGTGGTTAAACCAAAATCAAACAGAACAAGGGAGTACCTTGCTCTGATACCAATTGAAAGTGCGTTATATCGAATAGAGGGGGGTGAATAGGCGATTTTTATGAATTCTTCAATGAGGAATTTGCGGGCGAGGAAATTCCTAACTGAAGAACTACTTGCAGCGGAATAAGTACTCAGAAGCAATCATAACAGAGCATACGCATGTTCATCATGATGAAATGAAAGCACATAACAGAGTATGGAATGCGTAAACACAGGATACACAAGATGAAGACAAGCAGACTGAAGAAATTGAACTAAGGAAATTGAGAAAGTCTTCAGTCAAAGTCTTCAAGCATAGATATGACACACACACAGTACAGTGATGAGGGAATGAAAGAGTTGAGGAAATAGAACCAGTAGCTTGGTGAAGACAATGATTTGGTAGACCAGTTCCGACTGCTGTCTCAGTTGTACGTCTGGTTAGGGCGGCTAGGTATTGAAACCTGAGGACACACAGTCCCGGACACCCAGTCAAGGACACACAGTCCAAGACACTCAGTCCTCACCGTATTCCCCTTGAGCTAAGGTCATACAGACCTCGCCCAATCACTCGTGGTAAGTCTTCAGGTGACTTCCAAACCTTCACAAACTTGGTCACATGGCGATCCACAATTCCTTTTGGATGCTCAGACCTTGACGCCTAACCGTCTGGAAAAAGCACAGTCTTCAAAGGTAAAAAGCGTCGGATCCACGCAGGATCAATCTCTTCAGTGATGCTCAATCACTTTGGGTTTGTAGGTGTTTGGGTTTGGGTTTTTCCTCACTTGATGATTTTCACTCAAAGTCCTCGGAGGATGGGTTGCTCTCAATGACAAGTGTCAGTTTCTTCGCGGAGCAGCCAACCAGCTAGTGGTTGTAGGGGGCGGCTATTTATAGCCTAGGGAGCAGCCCGACATGATAAGACATAAATGCCCTTCAATGATATGACCGTTAGGTGGATAAGATATTTTGGGACAGCTGGCGTATAGCACAGCAACGGTCGGAAATTTGGCTATCAAATTCCTCAGGGCTATCAGGTTCCTCACTGTGTAGGCAATCCGCACTGGCGAATTCCTAACTCCTCAGTCAGAACAAATTCCTCAGAGACCAGAAGAACTACGTCTCTGTCACTGAAGAATATGACTGAACTGTATGAGATTTCCAATGGCTTCACTCGAAGGGATTGGTAGGTGTAGGATTTTGAGTTGAGCATCACTTGGAAATTTTTCCTTAGTATTTCCTCGACCCCCTTTAACAGTACGGTGTTTCCTATGACTCAAGAAAGAGAAAAACAAAACTATGAAAACAAAAGTCTTCAAGCTTCATAATCCTCGCATGATTATCAAGTCTTCATGGTCACACCAATTTCTCACTTTCAAAGTCTTCATGAAAGTCTTCAGAAATGTCAAAATCTTCAGTCGAAGATATTCATTTTTAGGGGTCGACAATTTCTGTAAATATCAAACTCCTCATCGACTTATAGACCTGTGTACACTAAAAAACGCATTAGTCCCTTAACCTATAAGTATTCAATACACCAAAATCACTAAGGGGTACTAGATGCACTTACACCGAGGGCCTATGTGAGCTCATTGTTCTCTCTGTCGGGAATAAACGTCCCTTCCTGCGTGCGGCGATATATTCCTGAAGCCTCATGACGGGTATTCTCAGTTGCTTGTTCGTCCAAACGCACTTCCCTGTTTCAGGGTCCAACGATCCCCCAACCCCGAAGAACCAAGTCCTTGAACGGTCTGGCCAGTGCAATGTCTCTGGTTCGACCCCTTTATCAAGTAGGTCATTCTCAACCTTGTCCCGCAACAGCCGGGCTTTGAGGTAGCCACCTAACCCCGTTGATGGTGATGCTCCTTCTTTGCACCGTTTTTCTTGTTTGTCGCTGACATCTTCTTACTCTTCTTCGATGTCTTGTGGGCCACAAATGCGTCCCAGAAATCTCTTATCTTCGCAAATCGGCCGGTGAATTCTGGAGTCTTGTCTTGTTCGACAAACGATGATTTCAACTCATTCTTCCACCTCCTGGATAGATCTTCCATCTTCTTAAGAGCATGAGCCTTGACCAATGGCTCTATAGCTGGCTTCTCCGGATCCACCTCTGGCGGTACGGTGAAATTTGCCTTCAGCGTGGTCCAAAGATCAGCTTTCTACCTATCGTTGGCATAAGACACCTCAGGGTCTTCGTTCTTAGGCTTATACCATTGGTGGATGCTGATCGGGATCATGTACCTAACAAGAACCCCGCACTGAGCAGAAAATGCTTCCTTGGTCCGGATGGGTGCAATCGGTTGGCCATCGCGCGTGATTTCTATGATCGTGAACCTTTCATCCGAGTGCAACTTTTTCTTCGGGCCTCGTCTCGTTACCGAAGTTTGGCTCGATCCGGAGGGCTAGAAAAGAAGAAAGAAGAGAGTTAATATGTGTACATACCAAAACAATTAATGCATCAATTAGCTACAGTTAACACATGCTTAATTAATATATATACCTGGCCAGACTCCATTCGGTCACCGGAGCCGTCATCATGGTCTCCTTCTTGCACCGGCATTCGGTCACCGGAGCCATCATGATCTTGTCCTTCCACCTCCATTGTTCGATCACCGGAGCCTGCTTCACCATCTCCTAGTTCCATACCATCGGTGTCGTTGAGATATGACAAGACATCAGCTCCGTCTACGATTATGTCCCCCAACACTTGTTCTGCTTCCAAGTTTTGGCCGTGCTCCAGAGTTTCTGCAAATATTACAACATGGAAATTATTATACAAACATGACAGATGGATATATTAGTGGCAAATCTAGACCTAGCTAGCTAATCACAACAAGGAATCATATTAGTGGCCTCGACGCTTCTAGGGTTTGGGGTGGCCTCGGCAACGCTTCTAGGGTTCGGGGTGGCCTCGACGACAATGCTCTTTTAACTTGGTAAATTTGGGTGGCTTCGGCAGCGCTTCTAGGGTTTGGGCCGGACCGCCTCTCTCATGATTGTCCGACGTCCGGACCGACATGAGATTTAACAAAATGGCGCCATTCTGGATGTGCAGAAAATGGTCCATATTTTTCTTGATCTCATCTACCCTTCTATATGTCACATTGCCTAGTGTCAAAGAATTCAAGAAAACCATGACTTCATCATTAGCCGGAAATGACAGGCGCATAATGGTACGAAGTTCTTCAAAGTTGTTTTGGAACGGAGTTCTCGGTAGAATAATTCACTTTTTGTTACAAAGTTCAGCAAGAGCCTTCCGAATACACTACAAGAATTAGGCATTTTGCCGTCAGTACGCTACAGACGGCAAAGAAAGGATTACAGATGGCAAAAAATTTGCCGTCAGCCCATGATGGCAAAAGATGTCGGCATACACAAAATCGGCAAAGGATCATTTTGCCGTTAGCCCAATGGCGAGATGGCAGCAAAAGTTTTGCCGTCAATGAACACCTTTTACCGTCAGCCGGAATGCGTACACGGCAAAAAAAAGCAAATAGACAGAACGCCCGTCCACCGGACGGTGTGAGTTCTTTTTGCCGTCAGCCCAATGGTAGCCCAGACGGCAAAACTTGCTCGTATATTTGCGCAATCAACTGCAGGACTACAAGACGGCAAAATCGCCCATCTTTTTTGCCGTCAGCTCATATTGTACCAGACGGCAAACTTGCTCGTATATTTGCTGTCATCTGCTTGTGCATAGACGGCAAGCCCTTCGCCCAGGTTGTACAGTGGGCGCCACGCGTCCTCTTTTGCCGTCATGAACATGACGGCAAAGAGGCCGCACTCTTTTTACTTAAAAATTCAGATCAACAATGATTCCTCGCACATATAGATAATATAGACAAATGAACACGACAGTACATATAGACAGTAGATATAGACAATGAACACGAGAATACATATAGACAATATATATCATAGCAATGATTCCTCGCACATATAGCATAGTCCATATATATATCCATATAGCACAGTCCATAACACATCCATATATGTATCCATATAGCACAGTCCATAACACATCGATATATATATATCCATATAGCACAGTCCATATATAAATGTTTCATAGCATATGAATATGTATAGCAGGCATCACTACATAATATTTCGCATATGTATACAGGAGGCATCACTACATAGTATTTCGCGCTACGATAAATATCTTCATGCCCATATCATAGTCCGAAAGAGCATCCATATGGCAACCTACAAGATGAAATCATGCACATATGTCAAATTTTGGCACAACAATAAAATAAAGGGCTACGTGTCCACAATAACAAAATAAGGTGCTTTAAATAATGAAGATGTCAAATATACAAAAGAAAGTACTTGAAGACCCAACAATATAAATAGTGATCCATATCACACCATAGTCATATTCCATTGCAAGTTCCCACAAAAAGAGCTTCTAGCCCATGTTCAAATGGTCTTCAAGTGGTCTCTAAATCATCGTGTGATACAAATGGTTTGTTATAAGTTCAATTCAATTTAACACCCTAAACAATGAAGATCTCCAGGTGGTCTCTAAATCATAAATACATAGCTTCAAATGGTCTCTAAATCAAGAAAATATATAGCATCAATAATGCATAGCTAATGGGTCAAATGGTCTTTACTTGTCAGTTTCTAAATCATGGACATATATTCAAATGATCTCTAAATCATGAAGATCTTCAAGTGGTCTCTACTTGTAAATGAGTTATGGAGGCACTAACCGTAGTA
This sequence comes from Triticum aestivum, assembly GCF_018294505.1. NCBI lineage: Eukaryota > Viridiplantae > Streptophyta > Magnoliopsida > Poales > Poaceae > Triticum > Triticum aestivum. The sequence goes on from NC_057802.1 coordinate 34,265,864, forward strand.
GATCTCAAAGATGCAGAGAACTATCAAGGTTATTGCCACCTAATACAGGAGCATGTGAAGATCCAGCGTTATTCGACATGGGTCGATGGATGCTGCATGAAGCATTACATGGTTAGCATGACACTCGGACAAAGAAATGCAATAATGATCCTTGCAAATATTTCAGTTAACTAACCGTGGAGCATGGAGTAAAGGCAGACATTTCAAAAGTGGGCATACCATTGTGGGTGCAATAAGCCTGCAAATTATGTTAAGAGGAGTGAAGGTTAAGTACGGGTAGTAAAAGACTACATGTGTTGACTATTAAGGAATTATGCTTTCCTATTAAGGAACTAACCGTAAACATCTGAAAGTTTTGAGTATTTTGTGCCCACAACGCCTGTTGTGTCCTCTCATCAGCCAGTCACCTCTCCTCCGCCCTCTCTGCCACCCTCTCCTCCGCCGCCAGTCGCCTCTCCTCCGCCCTCTCCTTCGCCCTCTCCTCTGCCTCCAGTCACCTCTCCTCCACCCTCTCCTCCACCAATAGTCGCCTCTCCTCTGCCAACTTCTCCTCGAGTAGATACTACAGAATATGGGATCGCAATTGCATCTTCAAATCCAACATTATGTAAGATTTAGAAAAATCATATGTAGAAGAACCATTATAGAATACCTCCATCTCAGCCCTTGCCGGAGTCGCGCGTTGACATACAGAAGATTTTGACAGACCTAGCCGAGCCTTGTACTCAGCTAGAGTGCGAGTGGAGGACCTAGGAAACATGCCTCCTCCAATCGCTTCCTTCCCTCTTGTGACGCCCTCGATTCAATCATACACTAATCATACACGCAAATGTGTACGATCAAAATCAAGGACTCACGGGAAGATATCACAACACAACTCTAGACACAAATTGAAAATAATACAAGCTTTATATTACAAGCCAGGGGCCTCGAGGGCTCGAATACATAAGCTCGAAAACACAAGAGTCAGCGAAAGCAACAATAACTGAGTACAGGCATGAGTTAGACAAGTTTGCCTTAAAAAGGCTAGCACAAAAGCAACAACGATCGAAAAGGCAAGGCCTCCTGCCTGGGAGCCTCCTAACTACTCCTGATCATAGGCGGTCTCCACGTAGTAGTAGGCACCCTCGGGGTTGTAGTAGTCGTCGGTGGTGACATCTGAATCCTGGGCTCCACCATCTGGTTGCGACAACCAGAAAGAAGAAAGAAGGGGGAAAAGGGGAAGCAAAGCAACCGTGAGTACTCATCCAAAGTACTCGCAAGCAAGGATCTACACTACATATGCAACATTATCAAAGGGAGGCTGTATATGTGGACTGGGCTGCAGAAATGCTAGAATAGAGGGGGAGAAGCTAGTCCTATCAAAGACTAGCATCTTCTGGGAACCACCATCTTGCAGCAACAGGAGGGAGTAGAGTAGCATAAGTTAAAAGTAGTAGTGGTGTTATCAACCTCGGCCAGAGATCCTTTCTCGTCTCCCTGTGAGAAAGCAATCCCTGAGCCATACTATCCGGTTCTCATCACAAACCAAATCTCATCACAAGTATCCAGTTTTAGTTGTATCGATCGGGATACAACTCCAAGTGTCCATTACCGTAGGACAGGCTATCGATAGATGTTTTCTTCCCTGCAGGGGTGCACCAACTTACCCACCACGCTCGATTAACTCCGGCCGGACACACTTTCCTGGGTCATGCCCGGCCTCGGCCAAACAATACGCCGCAACACAACCTAGGCTTAATAGAGAGGCCAGCACGCCGGACTAAACCTATGCCCCCAGAGGTCATGGGCCATCTCCCCGGGAACTCCTGCACGTTGCGTACGCGGCCGGTGAGCAGACCTAGCTACCTCCCTAAAAAGGCAGGAGCTTACCAGTCCAACCCGGCGCGCGCCGCTCAGTCGCTGACGTCTATTAAGCTTCGGCTGATGCATACGACGCAGAACGCCCATACAATGCCCACGTGATGGTTAGTGCTATCAGGCCAGAGGCCCCTCGGATCAAATATCCAAATCGTAGTGGATTAGGAGCACGCGGTAACAAGCAGAGACTCACGAAAGATGTGACCCCGTTGCCCCGTCTCGAGGACTTGCGGCAAGGGCTAGGAATGCCCGGGCATGCCTCGTAATTATCTAGCGGGCACCCTCCAGGTCAACCCGAGTCCACATCACTCGCAAATATACTCGCGCGGGTACCCCTCAGGGTCGACCCGTCTTTAGTAACATGGTTCAGCACAAAGTCATACTAACCATAGTAACTGTGTGTTCAAACATCAAGGGGAAAACCCGAGGAATCACCCACGGTGAATTCCACTCGATGTAATCATCGAGGTGAACGTAAGAGGAACCACCCTCGAGGTTCACACTTGAGGGGTTGCACGACGGAGTCGTATCGGAAGTGGTTAAAGAGGAAATCACCCTCGATGACCACGACCGAATAGCTACACTATAGGATTAACATCAGAAGTGCTATAGAGGTCTCACCCTCGGCACTCGATAGTAACCTAGTAGTGTCGAGCAACTAAGGGGAAGTGATGTGCAGTGCCGGGGCCTGGTCTTCGATCCCGTTGATCGGGTCTTCTGATAATCCAGCGGGGCAGTCTGGACAAAGTGGGGTCACTGATGGGTCTCTAACCAAGCTATACTAAGCAGTTTAGGATAAGCAGGTAGGTAACAATAGCAGGTTACAATAAACAGGCTATGCAGCAGAATAGGAGCAAACATTTACAGTAACAAAATCTAATGCAAGCATGAGAGAATGGAATGGGCGATATCGGGATGATCAAAGGGGGGGCTTGCCTGGTTGCTCAGACAAGAAGAAGGGGTCGTCATCGACGTAGTCGATCACAGGGGCGACATCGGTCTCGAGGTCTACCGGAGAGAAGAGGGGGAAGAAACAATAAATATAAGGCAAGCATAGCATCACAAAGCATAATACGACGATACGTAGAGATAGGCGTGCTCTAACATGGTACTACACGTTGCAGGTGAGGGGGGAAAACATCCGAGGATGATCTCCCGGCGGTGACGGATTCCGGACAGATGAAAGAGAGGGGACGGTTCCATGTTCAGCATGCTAGGGGCATGTGGCAGATGAACGGACCGCGTATTCAGATTCGTTGGATTTTTCTGAGCAACTTTCATGTAGAAAACATTTTCATCGGAGTTACGGTTTAGTTTCTATGAATTTCTAAAGATTAAACCATTTTCTGGAATTATTAAATTAACAGAAAAGGAATATGACGTCAGCATGATGCCATGCTGACATCAGCAAGTCAACAGCGGCTGTACAGGTCAAACCTGACATGTGGGTCCAGTGGGACCCACATGTCAGCCTCTGCTAGTATTAAGCAGAGTTAAACTTAAACTAATTTACTAATTAAGCTACCAGGCCCACCTGTTATAGGCTTCTTAGGGTTTTTAGTTTATCTTTTTATTTACAGAAATCATTTAGTTAGCTAAAGGGCCGGTGGGGCCCGCGTGTCAGCGACACCGGATGGCCACGTCAGGGCGTTGACTGGTCAACCCAGTCAACGGGGCCAGTGGGGGCCACTGGCAGTGACCCAGGGGTGGTCCCCACGCATTGCCACGTCGGCGGCCGGCGCACGCTCCGGCGACCACCCGAGACGGCGGCATTGCGCGGAAACGGCGCACAGGGGCCCATTTGGCCCGCGGTTTCTTCCTACAGGACGGGGGCGACACGCCGCGTCCGTTGGTGACCGCGAAAAGCACGGGGATGGCCGGAAATGGCCTCTACCTCGACTGCGGCGAGCGTTGCATTCGGGTGGAGCTCGGGGTCGGCGCTACGGGGCTCGACGGAGTGCGTGGATGGGTGCATCTGGCCCGCACAGACGTGTTGAGCACGAAGCCGGGCTCAGCTGAGCTTGACGGCGAGCATGGCCGCGACGGTGAAGCGCCTGACGGCGACCGGAGCTCGGCAACGACGGCAGCTAGCTACGGAGAGCTAGGGGGCCAACGAGGAGCAGCAGGGGGAGGAGAAGCTCACCGTGCGGCACTCACGTAGGCCCTCGACGGATTAGTAGCTGCAGATCGGCGCCGGGGAAGAAAAGGGATCGCCGGCGACCGAAGTTGAAGACGAGCTCGGTGTGCTCGATGCAGGGGCTCCCAGCTCCACCAAGCGGCACCGGACGACGCGGTCGACCACTGCGGAGGGTTAGGGCACGGTGGCGCTGCGAGGTGACGGCGGTGGCCACGGAGACGACGGAGGGCGGCGGCGGAGGCGCTCGGGATGAAGGGGGGAGAAGGGGATCTCGACGGGAGGGGGAGAGCCAGGTGAGTGGGGGGTAGCTGGGGAGGAGGCCGAGGCGTCGAGGGGGGAGGGCTCGTCCTTATCCCCGGCGCTTCCGCGACGTGGGGCGGCGAGCCGGTCGGGCGGCGACCGCAGGCACGGGCGCTCGGTCGCCCACACAGTGAAGACGATGCGGGAGGGGGAGCTGGGTGGCCTGGGTCGGCCAGGTGGGCTAAGGCCCAAGGGGGGGCGGTGGCCAGCTGGGCCAGTCGGCCCAGTTGAGGGGAGGGGAGGCCTTTTCCTTTTTCTTTTTTTAACCTTCTGTTAAAAATTAGTTTAGGACATTTAGACATTTTGAAAAATGTTGGTCCACCACCAATATTACCAGAAGAATATTATCCACAAGATGAACATTTTAGTTTTCCTGTTTGAGCAAATTTTGAAAATTCACTTAGAACTTGAATTTGGATTCAATTGGAATTTGAAAGAGAGAGGAGACAATGATGATCAAGCACTTGTTTAGCAAAATAATTAACTTAACCCCAGGGGTTACTGTAGCATCATTACACCGGGGTGTTACACCTCTCCAGCGATCATAACCAACTCGTGGTCAAGGGGCTCCGATGTCACATCATAGTCGGGCCCTCTCAGCTCTGTTGCCACCTCTATAACTTTGGTCAGCTGATTGTAGGCGGTCTTGTTGGTGTACGCAGAAGTTGTGTCAGACGGGTCATAAGGTGTGGCTTTTCTGTACGGTGCCTTATGGGCCAAAGCATACCCAACGGGGTGGCGCTGACGAAATTTTGCCTCGAACCAAAGTAGAGCACGGGAAACGAAACCCAATCTACACATACTCGGGCTGTCCATGGATAACATGGACAATTCGAAAGGATGACGGTTATAAATATGCAAAGACATGTATATTTATAGATGTCGCCCTTTCGAACGGGAGACGCCTAGGTTACGAGACTTGACATAAAAGCAAAATCTATTGGCATCGGCACGGCGACCGGAACAAAGCAAATAGGGGAGGCGGAAGATATGATAGTCGAGCTCACCCCTAGGCCGTATGTAGAGGCGGTAGTCGAACGATGAGGGCAATAACAACGGGACCAATGGTGCTCTTCGAGATAAAGAAAAGAAACCTGCACATGAAAAGCACTGGCACAACCAACATAAGCACTCACACAACAATCTAATAAACAACATGAACAACATCATCTCACAGGCCAACAACATCTAACCAAAAGAAAATACGCAAGAAAGAAAGAAAATAATATGTTCTGTGTTCGTGTGGCCTTTGTTTGCCATGCTTCTCCAAGTAATGGGAACTACTAGTAACAGGGTGTTCCTGTTTCTTATGTGTTGAGTTGCTGACACCATAAACAATATTTTGATTCAGAATATATCAAGCAGCATCAGAGATGGAGCCAAATGGATGTTCAACATTCAAGCCAGTATAGCATATGCAATTGTAACATTCATAGCAAAAAGACTATGTTCAAAGAAGACTATGTTCGCTCTTGAAACAAAAAATCTCGGTCACATCGGCAGTCCCCTGCACATCTAGCATACTAGCTTTCTTCCCTTTCTTCTTACCATGGCTCTCAAGAAAAGAAGCAATGTTTCAGATTATCTTCTTTGAACAGATCATGTGCAAAATTACATTCTATCAATCATAATGATAGAGTTAAACAGATCATGTGTAAAATTATGTGTACGAGTTCATCTACTCATATACTGCATGAGGTGGCTCTGGATTTGATTCTTACAAGAGTCGTGTAAAATTATGTGTACAAGTTAATGTACTCATGTACTGCATGTGCAAACAGATGATAGTCGAGGATTGGAGGCGGAGATTCGAGGATTGAGTTGGAGGCAGAGGTTGTACCGGGTGGATGGGGGCTGGGCGGTGGGCGGCCTGGATCCGGAGCGGCCATCGACGGGGACCGGCGCGGCCGGCCTTGAACCTTGGGGTGGTGGGCGGGGACCGGCGGGGAGGCGCAACCGGTCGGTCTCCTCCCTCGCGGTGGGGCGGGAACGGACCGGCGGGATGGCCTCTCCTCCGGCCATGTAGGGGAAACCGATGGCGACGGCGACCGGTGAGGGCGGCGGCGGCGAACGGTGAGGGCGGCGGGGAACCCTATCCAGCGTGCACGGGAGTGGGCTGGGACTGTTTCGGGGTGGGTGGGGGTTTTCTTTTTTTTAGGGAGGCTGGGGGTTTTCTTTTCTTTAACTTTTCACTCTTTGCTTTTTTTTTTAGAATAGATTTTCAGCCTTTGTCGTCATCTGTATAGAGCAGCAGACGGCAAACCATCCATTTTTGCCATCAGCGGGCCCAAATACAAGACAGCAAAATATGTCCGTTTAGGCCCGTTCACGGACATAATTGTGAGCAGTTTTTTGCCGTCAGCCACAGCGAAGAAAGATGGCAATGATTCATCTTTGACGTCATTTGCACAGTTAGTTGACGGCAAATATGTCTTTGGTGTGTGTTGCCTTTCGCCATCTGTTTTTTGTTATTTTCTGCCGATAATATTTTTTTGCCGTCTGCCCATGACGGCAAAATAACGATTTTCCGTCTACCCCGACGATATGCTGACGGCAAAAAGAGCACATGTCGGCAAAATGCCTGATTCCTGTAGTGATATCGTTATTTGAAAGGCCTTTGCTGAAATTCGTACCAAAAAGCGAATTATTCTATCAGGAACTCCGTTCCAAAACAACTTTGAAGAGCTTCGTAGCATCATACGCCTGTTACTTCCAGCTAATGATGAAGTCATGGATTTCTTCAATATTTTGTTAGACAACGTGACATATAGAAGAATATATATGGATGAGATCAGAAAAAAATTGGATCAACTTGTGCACATCCATAATGGGGGCATTCTGGATAAATCTGGACCCTCGACCGTAGACCGCTCGGCGATCCACGACCCTCTATACCCTAGTTCCCGACCCTCGACCCCTCATGTCACGTTTGTCTAGTGTCAAAGGATTCAACAAAACCATGTCTTCATCATTAGGTGAAAGTAACAGGCGCATGATGGTACGAAGTTCTCCAAAGTTATTCTGGAACGGAGTCCCGGATAGGATAGTTCTTCTTTTTGTACGAATTTCATCAAAGTCCTTCCAAATAGCGCTATTTGGAAGGCCTTTGCTGAAATTCGTACCAAACGGCGGATTATCCTATCCGGGACTCCGTTCCAGAACAATTTTGCAGAACTTCATACAATCATGCCTCGGTTACTTCCGGCTAAAGATGAAGCCATGGATTTCTTCAATACTTTGACAAACAACGTGACATATAGAGGACCCCTCGGCGTTCCTCGACCCTCGACCCCTCAGCCTTCCTCGACCCTCGACCCCTCAACGACCCTTGACCCTCGAACCCTCGGCGACCCTCGACTCCTCGGTGACCCTCGACCCTCTACCCTAGTTCTCGACCCTCGACCCCTCGGTGATCCTCGACACCCTCGTTCCCGATAAAAATTAAGAACAGGAAGGAGAAGAAAAAGTGGAGAAGACGAAAAAAAGGAGAAGAAGAAGGAATAGAGGAGAAGAAAAAATAGATTTAATTTAGTTTTTCTTCTTTTCCTCTATTCCTTCTTCTTCTCCTCTTTTTTTTTTCTTCTTCTTCCTCTTCTTAATTTTTTTTGACGCCCCCCCTCATGTCATGTCCGATGTCCCCCCTCATGTCATGTCCGACGTCCCCCCTCATGTCATGTCCATCGTCCCCCCTCATGTCATGTCCGACATCCCCCCTCATGTCATGTCCGACGTCTCATGTCATGTCCAACCCTCGACCGCTCGGCGATCCTCGACGCCCCCCTTGACGGTGTCCTGGACTAGGGGGTACTCACCACGTCGTCTCCCGATCAGTTGGATTGGGCCGAGGACCCTCATGGTTGTTTACTCATGGGCCAGTTCGGACAGCCGATGACATATATGAGGAAGATTCCACAAGACTTGGTGATCAAGATAAGCACTCCTCTCCACTGACGTATTTGACTTGGACTCCTGTTATACTAGGCCTCCCGTATGTTATATAAGCCGAGGCCAGGCTAGTCGATAGATCATTATGGCATTACTCATCATACCTCTAGGGTTTAAACCACAACATATGATCTCGAGGTATTTCAACTCTGTAATCATATACATCGAATACAATCAAAAGCAGCATGTAGGGTATTATATCTTGGAGAGAGCCCGAAGCTGGGTAAAAACACCGTGTCTCTCGTCACTTGTTACCCATTGATCTAAGTCACACAGCTTGGGACCCCCTACCCGAGATCTGCTGGTTTTGACACCGACATTGGTGCTTTCATTGAGAGTTCTGTTGTGTGATTGACTGCGATGTCGGCGTCTTCATCGCCGGCTCGACTGGTCCGAGGACCAGGCTCCTCTTTGGATCGTCACGATCGGACATATGTCCTCGTCGTCATCAACTCCGATCTCTATCAAGATCACGGAGGAATCATCCATGGAGCTCGGTGGCTCAACGTCAACATTGCCCTCGGGCGACCGTGTTGTTTTTCCGAACAGCGAACTTGTATCCGCTGACAAAACCTCCTCGAGCATCGCTTTGATGATTCCTTTGATGGAATTGTGCGGAATTGAGTCTACATCAACCCTGTAAAATTTTGCCGCGTTTCGATGGAGCAATCTCGGCCGACCTCCGACATACCGGAGCCTGTCGAATCTGGACGGGAATCTAGACGAGTTTGGGTAGTGGTGTCCAGCATCTAGCTCGGACGTCCTTTGAAAGATCCAACCGTTGATCAGATGTGGAACTCCTATATCTACCACCCCTCCAAATTTCAGCTCGATCCGACCGTTCAAACTCCGGGAAACCTCCAATGAGGACGCCTATTTTCACATTTGTTTTCTGCGCGAGAACGGATCCGACCCGAATTCATGTTTTTTAATGAACGTGATATTGGACAACCTTTTTAAAGGAATTTTCTTCTAGGGTATTGTGCGTTGTTCTAACATGTGCCCATAAAAATTTAAGCATTCGCTGAGGTACTCTTCATCATCGCGCTGGTGTCAAACCAGTCCGGCAATATTGCTCCACAGCCGCCGACCTGCGCTAGACACGTCGTCACTTTGTTGAGCCGAGCTCCACTTGTTCGGATCATAATATCGGCAAGCCGAACAAGAGTTTGGCATCGCAGGGGATAAATCATCACCAACATCGCCGCCCCAAGGATTACATGGAGCGGGCACACCGGCATCGCCGCGTGGTCACTTCATCAAGCCGGCATTGACCGCGTCACAAGTTACGACCTGCGTTGGCATGGCCGGACTATTGCTTCTTCAAGCCGATGTCCATCACGCCGAACTACTTCAACACCTCGGCTAACATGGCAGCTGCAACATCTCCTTACCGACCTGCTCCATCACCTCAGCTAGACCGGGGGCTTCGCCATCTCTTCATCAACCTACTCCGGTGACTTCGGCGTCACCAGACGACCAGCTTCGTCACGTTAGCTAGACCAGGGGCTTCGCCTCGCCATATTGACCATGCGGCATCGCCACTTCATGAAGCCAAGCTCTTCGCTCGGGCACCTCGGGACCGTCTTAGGGGCTGGGACCTCGTCCGCCATAAGCTCGGACCGCATCATCGATGCCGAACACATTAACCAGCTAAGTCGCTTTCATGCTCAAAAACATTCGGTTTTAAATTTTGTTCAGTTCAACCAAGCATTATACATTTTTGGCAAAAAGATGTTTGTGAAAAAATTCCTTGTCAAAGCTTTGTTTGTGGCACACAAATTCAAATACCCCGTTTACTTGGCGGCTTCCTTTATGAAGCCTTTCCTCTTGCATATGATTATACTTGTATGACTTCGTTCCTTGTTCGTGTATTATGCCACAACATGCACCATATTGACTTAAATGTTCCGCAAGCTGGGTTGCCTTGCTCCTATTTTTACCCCTACGTTCCTGATTGTTCGGCTAGGGAGTAAAGGGAGCACCTATGTGATTATCACGATCGGGTCATCCGAGCTCGGACCTCAGACTGGGTGAAGTCGAAAGCTAGCGCTCTTATTGTTTTCAATCATGGTCGGCACACAACGGAACTCTTGAGTACAAAAAATCTATTGCACAAGTCTCATAGTAACAATGAGCAACCGAAGAAAGGTATCGGTGGGGGTACTATTTTCTTCGTAGATGCGTCTTACACTTCATCAGTAATATAGCATAAGTTCCCTGAGTGCGCTTTGTATGTTAAAGCCTTATGGCCTGATTACCTGGTTATTGGAAACACCATAGATATTCTCGATAGGTGAAGTATATAACACTCTTCGGCCCTTGACCGAAGTGGGAGAAGTCGATGGTCGGTTAAGACGCGTTTAAAGTTCGGGTGAACATAGATATTATATAAGTACTTCGGTACATATAGTCATTATACATAACATTCGTGGGGGCTCTTAAATTTGTATGAGTCGTTCTATAATAATTGTTTTCTTCCTAGTCGTTGCAAAGTCTTTTTCTATCACTCCTTCCTCGACTCGAAGTCTTGAGTTTAGTTTGCTAAACTGGCCTGAGAAGCACTCCGCCTTTGGGATAGGAGGTTGAAGCCGAAGGCTGACCCACTCGAAGTCTTGAGATCGGATGTGTCATGTTAAAGCACGACGGAAGCACAAAATAATTTTAAGACCAATTTTCGGATTGGCACCAAATGACTTGATTTAGTTCGGATGTAAAGTTTTCGCAAGTTTTTTGGTTTTTTAAGCTTGTGGCACTTTTAAACTATTTGTGTGTTTCCAGCATAAGTCTTGCAGTGCGACGCTGGACACCTTTAGAGATTCGGCAAAACATTCTCGGATATTGCTATATATGCATGGTTTTCAAATTGTGGCTTCGGTCAATAGTTGGGTTGCCCAGCTCCTGTGCTTGCCTCCTACGTTCCTGATTATTCTGCTAGGTGTGCAAAGGGAGAACCACTGTGATTGTGCTTCCAGCTCGAATGGTTAAGCACCTCAGTGGATCCGATGATGGTGTCAAACTATAGACTGATACTGATTACCCCGTGATAAACGATGGGCCATTCATAGCATTGGCCGAAGTGTTTACGGCTTGACCTCGTCTGTCGCTGAACACTACCCAGGGGCTAGTAACCGGCCTTCCAAACTTTAAACTCCTATGACTAAGTGAAGGTTATAAAGTCCGCATATCTGATTGCCTTGTTTCTTCTAACACAACCGCCTCCGGGCACCGAGACATCGGCTAAGGGTTGTTTTGTTATTGCGGAAACACCCTGCGTAGCATCTACAAAGGGGTAGAAGCTGGCGATGGGCCACTTTCAGATTATGAACGGTCTCGACGGAGTCAAAAATACATATATCATCAGCGTTTGTATTCAATATACGAGCGCTGCCTTCCGTAATCATCATTATAAAGCCATAAATATGCATCAATTTAACTTAAGATTTTGGCCAAGCTGGGTTGCCTGGCTCCTGTGCTTACCCCTACGTTCCCGATTGTTTGGCTAGGTGGTAAAGGGAGCACCTCTATGATTGTTACTACCGGGTCATCCGAGTTAGTACCTCAGACTAGGTGAAGCCGAAAGCTAGCAATCTTAAAGGATCACATTGGTCGGCAACGACGGAAGTGAAAATTTTGGTTCATTAATACCATAGAGTTCGGGAACTTTCCCCGAACTAAATCCTCAATATTTTCCTCCCACATTGATCGGAGGTGAGGTTTCATGATCATGATAAGCATGACGACCCAAAGAAAGGAACCGATAGCGGGACTATTTTCTTTGGAAGATGTTTCTTATGTTAAAACATAATATAACATATCTCTCCGTGTACCTTTGTTTATAAGACCCTATGGCCGGATTGCCTTGTTTTCCATAAATCTTTGCCCTTATAACGGCTTTATAAAGTAGGAAAACACTCCTCGGCTACTGGCCGAAGAGGTTGAAGCCGATGGTTGGTCAACAAAGTTTTGTACAATGCGGATCCAAGCATTATGATGTAAAGTACTTGGATACATAGAATCATTACACATATTTTGTGATTTTACTATGGATATCGATCCTTAATTTGCCACCCGTGCCCGCATTAAGGCTCAGGGCTACTTGGCTTCGCACGCATTATTAAATATTAAAGGGGCACATTGATCCCCTGATCTGGTGTTGCCACCCGACCAGTGGCTCGGGGGCTACTGCATTGCCTATTTAATGGAGAAAATTCAAAGTGCTCAGTGTTTGGCATGACCGAACTATGGGCAAACGCGTCTTCGGACAACAATAGGTACCATCTGGACCTATCTGGCATCAAACTAATATATTACGACAACTTCTCAAGACCCTCTCTCAAGGGCCCGTTCGCCGATCACTATTATCTCTAATATATTACGCTGCGTTTCTATTCCTAAGTATGCTGCCGAACTTGGAATTGATCCTCAGGCCGACTTTGTGAATCAACCTGAGTCTCAGAGGTTACTCGGGTCAGTGGTCTTATGTCATCCTTCAGGTACATCTCGGGTTTTAGACCGACACACACCTTGAGGGCTACTAGCTATATATCTCGTCAGTAAATAAATTGCATCAATCGGAAATAAAATCCGCAAACAATCAGCCCGAGCCCGAGGTGGTGCATCCCCTCGGAGGCAGTCCGACATAAAGTTCGGCTGCAAGTGACTGGCTCCTTAGAGGGCATTTTCGGCATTAAGCTCGGCTAAACTCTTTCAACTTCTTTGAACCAAGGTGATCTATGACACCTCGGATATAGTCCGGCGTTGGAGCTTTGACATAGTCCGGCGTTGGAGCCTGGACATAGTCCGACGTTGGAGCTCGGATACAGTCCGACGTTGGAGCTTGGATACATTCCGGCGTTGGAGCTCGGAAGCGGTCCGGCGTTGGTGCTCGGCTGCAAAAGATACCTCGGATACAGTCCGGCCTTGGAGCTCGGATGCAAGAGGACACTGCTGCACGAGAAACATTCAGACCCGAGGTGTGGCGTAAAAAATGACAAGGCATTGATAAAGGCCGAAGACTTAAAGGGCTCCTCGGATACCCGACGTATATATCTTCAGATCTAGCTCGGCGATCCTCAAGATAGAAGATGGGAAGCTTTGTTGAACCAGTTTTCAAGACCGACAACCGAAGAAGAAGAACAGTTCGGAAGAATCGAGGAGCGTCCCCAACTTGAAGACCGGTTCAGGGGGCTACTGATGGTGTCCTGGACTAGGGGGTACTCACCACGTCGTCTCCCGATCAGTTGGATTGGGCCGAGGACCCCCATGGCCGTTTACTCATGGGCCAGTTCGGATAGCCGATGACATATATGAGGAAGATTCCACAAGACTTGGTGATCAAGATAAGGACTCCTCTCCACCGATGTATTTGACTAGGACTCTTGTTATCCTAGGCCTCCAGTATGTTATATAAGCCGAGGCCAGGCTAGTCGATAGATCATTATAGCATTACTCATCATACCTCTAGGGTTTAGACCACAACATATGATCTCGAGGTAGATCAACTCTGTAATCATATACGTCGAATACAATCAAAATCAGCATGTAGGGTATTATCTCTTCGAGAGAGCCCGAAGCTGGGTAAAAACACCGTGTTTCTCGTCACCTGCTACCCATTGATCCTAAGACACACAGTTTGGGACCGCATATCCGAGATCTGCCGGTTTTGACACCGACACCCATCATCACATATCTAACGTCCCCCCTCATATCTATTTTTTTCTCCTCTTCTTCTATTTTTCTCCCCTTTTTCCTTTCCTTCTTTTTCTTCCCTTCTTCCTTCTCCCATTTTTCTTCCCTTCTTCCTTCTTCCTCTCTTTTACATACATATGAAAAGTTTAAAAAATTCATACATACATACAAAACAGTACATACATGCATACATATAAAAAGAAAGCATATATATATAAAAGCAACGGCGGCGACGGCGGGGTGGCAACGCGGCGTCGGGGTAGGGCATGGTGCGGTGCTCACAGAAGAGGCGTCGAGGCGGGCCGGGCGGCATCGGGGCGTCGGGGCGGAGTCAGGGCGGCATTGGGCGGCGTTGGGGTGGAGGACGGGCGGCGGGCGGCATCGGACGGTGTTGGGGCAGGGTGCGGCGACGGCGACGAGGAGCGGTCTGGCGACGTCGGGGCAGAATGGGAGCAGTTGGGCAATTTTTCTGAAGTGTTGGCTTATATAGCCACACCTTTGGTCCCAGTTGGTAGCACCAACCGGGACCAAAGCCCCCCTTTAGTCCCGGTTGGTGCCACCAACCGGGACCAAAGGTCTCTTTTCAGCAGCCCAAAGGGCGGGAAGCAGAGACCTTTGGTCCCGGTTGGTGGCACCAACCTGGACTAAAGAGGGGGCATTGGCCCCGGTTGGTGCCACGAACTGGGACAAAAGGTGAGGATTGGTCCTGGTTCGTGGCACCAACCGGGATTAATGGGCTTGCACAGCGGGGTGGTGGTGGGAGTTTAGTCCCACCTCGCTAGTTGAGAGCGCCCTGCACCTGTTTATTAGCTCGACTGCCTCATCCCTATTGAACTCCTCTGAACTGCAGGCCAGTGGGCCTAATCTAAGACTGCAATGCCTGTGGGCCTGCTGGGCCTTCTGTGGGCCTGAATCCTGGCCCAACTAGCTGGGTTTCTAGTCCTATTTAGGTCATGGTGGCCTAGTAGGTGGCATTTTTTTCCTGTTTTTTTGTTTGGTTTGTTGCTTTATTTTTTTATTTTGTTTCTACTTCCAACAAAATACTTACTGTTGCTATTTTTATTTATTTTATTAAACTTTATTTTTTTTCTACTTGTTTATTTTATTAAAGTTTATTTTATTTTATTTTCTTTCTACTTATTTATTTTATTAAAATTTATTTTCTTTTCTTTTCTTTCTACTTATTTATGAAAGTTTATTTTGTTTCTACTTATTTATTTTATTTTATTTTTTGCTTTTTTATTTCATTTATGAAAATTCTTTTTTGCTTTTAACATTTTGAACAAAAAATACTTTGATAATTTTAGTTGCATAAATTTTACATAATTTTAGTTTCAATAATAGTAGAGGTTTATAAAAGCTTTTTAGTTGATTCCTTTAGCTATTAGAGTTTCATTAAATTTTTCTAGTTCATTCTTTTTTCTATTAGTACCGATTCTAAGGCTAGGGCCCCACGAGCACCTTTAGTACCGGTTGGTGGCATGAACCAGTAATGGAGTTTTTTAGTTGATTCTTTCTGCAGCTGTTTTTTAGTCCCACCTCGCCAAGCGAGAGGCACTCGTAGCGGTTTATAAGCCCTGAGTGCAGAGACGATGATGGAGAGGCGCAATGCTCACCTACACGTTGCTTAGCTTCAGGCCTTGAAATGGTGTAGACTGCACGGAGCTATGTGTGGTTTCTCAAGGCCTGAAGCTAAGCAATGTGCAGGTGAGCATTGCGCCTCTCTTTTATTTTTAATAACTTATTACAACTTCGGACCTTTTTGCGTTCAGTATGCACCATTGAAAGCCACATCATCAACTTTCAACCCTTTCTGACATAATTTGCTATTTTTCATTCATTTACTGATTTGTTTAAAGAGCTAAATGACTGTGAAATTGAAAAGCACTACAAAATGAACTCTGAAAAGGTTGAAACTTGGAATAGTATCATCATTTCACCCACATACGATGTGCAAGAAAGTAGAGAGGGTTACGGCAAAAACTGGATGCACTTCGTGTAAAACTGGACAATCTCTTTCGAAGTATCAGGGTTTCGGACGAAAACTCATTTGTTACACCAGCACTTCAAAATTTTAATAACTTATTACAACTCCGGACTTTTTTGCGTTCAGTATGCACCATTCAAAGCCACGTCATTAACTTTCAAGCCTTTCTGACATAATTTGCTATTTTTCATTCATTTACTGATTTGTTTAGAGAGCTAAATGACCGTGAAATTGAAAAGCACTACAAAATGAACTCTGAAAGGGTTGAAAGTTGGAATGTTATCATCATTTCACCCACATAGCATGTGCTAAGAGGGTTACGACAAAAACTGGATGCACTTCATGTACAAAACGGACAATCTGTTTCGAGGTATCAGGGTTTCATACAGAAACTCATCTGTTACAACAAGCACTTCATTTCTTCACATGTAACTGCAGTGATATTCTAGATCAAAGGCATCATCATAATAGTTGTGGAGAGAAAGTCTACACTTTTTCTTCGCTTGTGTCCTTTGCTTATTGCGCCATAACCATGGATATTCTTCATCGCTTAACAGGGTGCCTGGGTCAGCCTTGACTCTGAAGGGAGGAATTTCATGAAACTTTTCATAATCTTCAGACATGTCTGTCTTGCCCTCCAACCCCACGATGTCTCTTTTTCCTGAAAGAACTATGTAGCGCTTTGGCTCATCGTATGATGTATTCGCTTCCTTATCTTTTCTTTTTCTCGGTTTGGTAGACATGTCCTTCACATAGAAAACTTGTGCCACATCATTGGCTAGGACTAACGGTTCGTCTGTGTACCCAAGATTGTTCAGATCCACTGTTGTCATTCCGTACTATGGGTCTACCTGTACCCCGCCTCATGATAGATTGACCCATTTGCACTTAGACAAAGGGACCTTAAAATCATGTCCGTAGTCAAGTTCCCATATGTCTACTATGTAACCATAATATGTGTCCTTTCCCCTATTGGTTGGTGCATCAAAGCGGACACCGCTGTTTTGGTTGGTGCTCTTTTGATCTTGGGCGATTGTGTAAAATGTATTCCCATTTATCTCGCATCCTTTGTAAGTCAATACAGTCAAAGATGGTCCCCTGGACAACGAGTACAGCTCATCAGAAACAGTGTTGTCACCTCTCAGACGTGTTTCCAACCAACTGCCGAAAGTCCTGATGTGTTCACATGTAATCTGGTCGTCACACTGCTCCGGGTGTTTGGAGCGTAGACTGTTCTTGTGTTCATCGACATACGGGGTCACCAAGGTAGAGTTCTGTAGAACTGTGTAGTGTGCTTGAGACCAAGAATGCCCGTCCCTACATATTATTGAGTCCCCTCCAAGCGTGCCTTTTCCAGTCAGTCTCCCCTCATACCGCGATTGAGGGAGACCAATCTTCTTAAGGCCAGGAATGAAGTCAACACAAAACCCAATGACATCCTTTGTTTGATGGCCCATGGAGATGCTTCCTTCTGGCCTAGCGCGATTACAGACATATTTCTTTAGGACTCCCATGAACCTCTCAAAGGGGAACATATTGTGTAGAAATACGGGGCCCAGAATGACAATCTCGTCGACTAGATGAACTAGGACGTGTGTCATGATATTGAAGAAGGATGGTGGGAACACTAGCTCAAAACTCACAAGACATTGCGCCACATCACTCCTTACCCTTGGTAGGATTTCTGGATAGATCACCTTCTGAGAGATTGCATTGAGGAATGCACATAGCTTCACAATGGCTAATCGAACGTTTTCCGGTAGAAGCCCCCTCAATGCAACCGGAAGCAGTTGCGTCATAATCACGTGACAGTCATGCGACTTTAGGTTCTGAAACTTTTTCTCGGCCAAATTTATTATTCCCTTTATATTCGATGAGAAGCTAGACGGGACCTTCATACTGAGCAGGCATTCAAAGAAGATTTCCTTCTCTTCTTTGCTAAGAGCATAGCTGGCAAGACCTTCATACTGCTTTGGAGGCATGCCGTCTTTTTCGTGCAAACGTTACAGGTCCTCCTGTGCCTCCAGTGTATCTTTTTTCTTCCCATACACGCCCAAGAAGCCTAGCAGGTTCACGCAAAGGTTCTTCGTCCACGTGCATCACATCGATTGAAGAGCGGACCTCTAGGTCTTTCCAGTAGGGTAGGCCCCAAAATATATATTTCTTCTTCCACATGGGTGCGCGTCCCTCGGCGTCATTCCGAACAGATAGTCCGCCAGGACCCTTTCCAAAGATTATATGTAAATCATTGACCATAGCAAGTACGTGATCACCGGTACGCATGGCGGGCTTCTTCTGGTGATCTGCCTCGCCTTTGAAATGCTGGCCTTTCCTTCGACATTGATGGTTGGTCAGAAGAAATTGACGATTCCCCAGGTACACATTCTTCCTGCATTTTTCCAGGTATATACTTTCGGTGTCAGCTAAACAGTGCGTGCATGCGTGGTATCCCTTATTTGTCTGTCCTGAAAGGTTACTGAGAGCAGGGCAATCATTGATGGTTACAAACAACAACGCATGCAGGTTAAATTCCTCCTTTTTGTGCTCATCCCACACACGTACACCGTTTCCATTCCATAGCTGTAGAAGTTCTTCAACTAATGGCCTTGGGTACACATCAATGTCATTGCCGGGTTGCTTAGGGCCTTGGATGAGAACTGGCATCATAATGAACTTCTGCTTCATGCACATCCAAGGAGGAAGGTTATACATAAATAGAGTCATGGTCCAGGTGTTGTGATTGCTGCTCTGCTCCCCGAAAGGATTAATGCCATCTGCGCTTAAACCAAACCATACGTTCCTTGGGTCACCTACAAACTCAGCCTAGTACTTTCTCTCGATTTTTCTCCACTGCGACCCGTCAGCAAGTGCTCTCAACTTCCCATCTTTCTTACGGTCCTCACTGTGCCATTGCATCAACTTGGCATGCTCTTTGTTTCTACAGTCGTTTCAACCGTGGTATTATAGGATCATACCAAGTCACCTTCGCAGGAACCCTCTTCCTGGAGGGCTCGCCGTCAACATCACCAGGGTCATCTCGTCTGATCTTATACTGCAATGCACCGCATACCGGGCATGCGTTCAAATCCTCGTACACATCACGGTAGAGGATACAATCATTAGGGCATGCATGTATCTTCTGAACCTCCAATCCTAGAGGGCATACGACCTTCTTTGTTGTGTACGTACTGTCGGGCAATTCATTATCCTTTGGAAGCTTCTTCAATATTTTCAGTAGCTTCTCAAATCCTTTGTCAGTCACAACATTCTTTGCCTTCCACTACAGCAATTCCAGTACGGTACCGAGCTTTGTGTTGCCATCTTCGCAATTGGGGTACAACCCTTTTTTGTGATCCTCTAACATGCGATCGAACTTCAGCTTCTCCTTTTCACTTTCGCACTGTCTCCTTGCATCAACAATGACCCGGCGGAGATCATCATCGGGCACATCGTCTGGTTCCTCTTGATCTTCAGCTTCCCCCGTTGCAGCATCACTGTATTTGGGAGGCACATAGTTGTCATTGTCCTCTTCTTCTTTGCTACCTTCCATCATAACTTCGAGGGTTGGTGTCAAGGGTTTTCGAGTCAGAGTAAGACCTCATATTCGCACAGCTAGGGCATGGACAACACATAAAACCATTCTGCTTGTTTGCCTCAGCCACTTCAAGGAAATTATGCACACCCTTAATGTACTCGGAGGTGTGTCTGTCACCGTACATCCATTGCCGGATCATCTGCGTGCATTATATATAATTAAGTGTGTCAAAAACCATTACAGAACATCATGAATAGATAAGTGACCAAATTAATAGAAGTTCATCATCACATTAAAACCAAAGTACATACATAGTTCTCATTGAACAACATATAGCTCTCCAGAGCATCTAATTAAACCATACATTGAAACTATGTAAAACATTTCAATGCAACAACAAATGCGATCATAATCGCAACCAAGGTAACAATTGATCCAATGGTATAATGATACCAAGCCTTGGTATGAATGGCATATTTTCTAATCTTTCTAATCTTCAAACGCATTGCGTCCATCTTGATCTTGTGACCATCGACGACATCCGCAACATGCAACTCCAATATCATCTTCTCCTCCTCAATTTTTTTATTTTTTCCTTCAAGTAATTGTTTTCTTCTTCAACTAAATTTAACCTCTCGACAATAGGGTGGGTTGGAATTTCCGTTTCACATATCTCCTAGATAAATAAAATCTATCTCACATTGGTCGGCATAATTGTCATAAACAATAAATGAACCAAATAGTTATAAAAGATAATATATACCACATCCGAATCATAGACAGGAGGAGGGCCGACGGGGGTGGATACCAAAACCATCACACTATATAATAACAAGAAATAAGAAAAATTAGACAAGTATCTATCTAATCATACAAGTAAGAATTTTTTTCTTTCAGAAAGAAGATAAGAACAAGAGGCTCACCACGGTGGTGCCGGCGACAAGACCGGCGCAGGCGATCGACGGTGGTGAAGACGGGGACGGGACGTGACGGATCGGTAAACCTAGCAAATCTTGAGGAAAATGGAACTTGGAGGTCGAGCTTCCAGAGGAGAAAGCTTAACTAGTGTGGCCCGGGCATTTCATCGAACACCTCATGTGCACAGGAGGTGGGCTAGAGCACCACAAAGCTCTCCCCTCGCTGGCCAGAAAAAATATAGTGTGGAGTGCTCTGCTCGCTGGCGATGGGGTATATATAGGCACCTCATTGGTCCCGGTTCATGGCTGGAACCGGGACTAAAGGCACCCCTTCTGACTCGGTCCCAGGCACGAACCGGGACCAATGGCTGTGGGCCAGGAGCAAGGACCATTGGTCCCTGTTCATGTCTGGAACCGGGATAAATGGGTCGAGACGAACCGGGACCAATGCCCCATGAGGCCCGACAGCCCCCCTGGGCTCACGGACCGGGACGTATGCATCCATTGGTCCCGATTCATGACTGAACCGGGACTAATGGGCTAGCCAGGCCTCAACCAAAGCCCTATTTTCTACTAGTGGCCCCTGCTGTCAGGTGGAGGAATAATTATTTTACGTGTAATAATGTTGCACTTCCGTGCCACGGCCGTGGACCAAGCTGTTAGCCTCTCCACGTACAGTACTCTTCCGATGGAAGTCGTTCCTTGACCACATTGACCACGCCGCTCAAAGAGCACCAAGGCGGTGGACGACGGTGAGGCCTAGGAAGGGGACGACGCGGAGCCAAGGAAGACGCGGCAGTGGATGCCCACACGGACAGGAGTACGAGGGTTGACTGGTTCGGCTGTGGCGTGAGGCTGCCATTGCCACAAAATAACAGGGGTTGTGGGTGAGTAGAGGGATGGCCTGGGCAGCGGTGGGAGTAGTAGGGGCGGTGAGGCCTCCGCGGTAGCACAACTGGCCACGGGAGGCAGGAGCACGCGGTGGTTTGGATGGCTAGAGCAAGAAAATGAGAGGTTGAAGAAGCAGGACGATCGTTGGATGTTAACAATCCAACGATCACTGGTGATAGAATTGTTTGTTCTCTAAGTTGACAACGCCCTCCGTACGCGTCAACTTAGTAGGGCCACAAGTCAACCTCCAAATCCGGTGGGCCCTAGCTGTCATGGGGAGCACTCGTTATTTTTTGCTTAATAAGGAGGCACTTCCCTCAGTGCCAATATAGAGCTGGTGGGTCCCAGCTATCATTGGGAGGATTCATTCTTTTTGGCGTAATAAGGAGGTACTTGCTTGCATGCGGCCATGGACCATGTGGGTCCCAACTGTCAACCTCTCCATGTACATCCCTCTTCCGATGTTGTCGTTTGTTCACAACGTTGACCACGCCTTGCCGAGAACACCAGCACGATGGACAACGGCGAGACCCAGGAAGGGAATGACCCAGAGGCGGCGAAGCCACATCAGTGGAGGGATGTGGGTGAGTAGAGGGAAGGCCTAGCAAGCGGTGGGAGTAGTAGGGGCGGTGAGGCCTACGCGGCAGCACAACCGGCCATGGGCGGTGGGAGCAGGCGGTCCTGCCGGCGCTGGATTTGGCGGTTGGAGCAAGGAGATCAGAGATTGAAGAAGCACGACGGCCATTGGATTGACATCCAACGGTTACGTCGGCTAGAATCGTTTGTTAACGTATATAATAAGTAAAAAAATCTTGCATACGCGTCAACTTAATAGGCCCACAAGTCAGACCATTACCTTTTTTTAATAATTTACAGCTCAGTGCAACTTCTTATGCAATTTATTGTAGTCCATTTTTTGGGTTGGCCCAGGCCAAGGTTAAAAATTTAAACGAAATTTTGCATATTTCCATGGGGTCCAAACTATTTTTGATACCGAAATGTCCAACCAGATTTAAAGTACTTTCAAGATATATTTAAATTAGGTTAAAGCCCAGTGAAATTGGAATAAATGTGAAATAATTCAGAAATTAAAGTAATTGCCAATCAGTCGTCCGATTTTTTGTATTTACAGCCCATTTCATATTACTTTCAAGATTTGCAGCCGTCTTGAAAGAGTTGTAGTCCATCAGGGCGTTGAAAATAAATAGGCCTGGATTGGGTATTCTTTAGAAAAAATAAACTGGGCTCATTTTCACAAAGAAAAAACAGTTGGGCTGGTCATGTGGTGAACGTAAAATATAAGCATATGCTAGATGGGCCACAGCCCAGTTGAAACCCTGCTCCGTCTCAACAATAACAAAAAAATACTTCTCAAGCAGCTACGTCCCAGGTGTCAGCCGATCTTGTGTTGTTCTTTTGTCTATTGACTGTATACGCTGACAATGTGGTGGGTCCCAGATGTCAGGAAACAACTAGGAGGAAGCATTTTTATTTTCTATACGCTGACAATGGAGTATATATAACAAAAATGAGGAACTTCCTTGCGCACGGCCATGGACATGGTGGGCCCCCACTGTCATCCTGTCCACATACAGTCCTCTCCCGATTCCTCTTGTTTGTTGACCATGATGACAACGCGAGAGGGCGGCACCACGGCGAGCGCACCAAGGAGCGCGAAGGACGACGGTGAGGCCTCGGACGTCAGCGTTAATGATTTAGGAGACAGTGGGGCAGCGATGCGTGCGCTGAGGAGCAGCCAACCATGGGAGGTGGAAGCAGGTGGCCCCGTCGGCGCTGGTTTGGTTTTGGCGGCTGGAGGAAGACAGGACTGAAGAAACACGACAGACTATAAAACCAGCATGAGTACTTAACAACTTTAACTGAAACCAGCTGGGGCACTTAACAACCATAGCTGAAAGCAGTATGAGTACTTATACAGGTTAAACCGTACAAAGCACGCCTCGAACAATGCTACTTTGCCTACAGTTAGCGAAGGGTGAGGCCACCAAGCCCCAGGACAAGGCCCAGGCGCCACCCGCGCATCCACAACCTTCTGAAAGCGGCTTCATCTCGCAATGTGGTCAATAAACAGGATATTTGCTTTATAGCCATGGAAAAGCATGAGCATAACCTTCTGTCATATTTTCCAAGATGGACGGGCCTTCATTATTTGAGACCACCCATGAATAAGTATCTTTTCAGCTCCAAGGGGAATGGAGTAGGTCGACATGAACATCATGTTGTGTCCAAGCGCAAGTCTGCCCCGACCATGGTCAGACATATGTATAGGAACAATAGAAGTGGGCAGTTTCAGTTTCAAGAAGATCACAGCTGTAAAACTGTGTATAAGCAAGAGTTTATGAACAACATATATAATAGAAAATAGCTCGTACCATAAGTTTCTCGACACAGTTGGACCTGTTCGACGTGTGCCGCAGCGGCACACATATCCGACGTGGCCTTCCACCATTGAAACGCCCCACAAGGACCTCAAGACGATCAATAAAGTGTAGTAACTTGTGGATGGCGTCCCAATCAACTTCAGTGCCATCAGTAACAGCCGAGTTCTCATAGAATAACAAACGAGTAGTGTGCTTAACTTTGAAATAACCTACATGGGCCACCAATTATAAGAAATATTAGTTAGAGTAGCATCTTCGTGAGAGATGGGAATCACAAATCGCTGCTACTTCTAAAGTTAAATTGTGATTAGTTATACAAAATATAGGTGGATTAACACTACTAGTAAAACGGCTATAGCTAATATGGACATTAATGACGCACCATGTATGTGGTGCGCCACTGCTATATAGCAGTGGCCATTAATGGCCATATTACTAATGGCGCACCTCGTGTGTGCTGCGCCATTACTAGTTTTGAAAAAAAAGATAAAAAAATTGTTAGTAGTGGCGCACCAGGGTATAGTGTGCCATTACTAGTTGACATAGTAATGGCGCACCTTTACAAAGTGCGCCATTACTATGTGTATGACTGGGTCAAACCTTGGTCAAACTTAGTAATGGCGCACTTTGCATAGGTGTGCCATTACTATGTCAAACTTAGTAATGGCGCACCTATACAAAGTGCGCCATTACTAACTTTGACCAAGGTTTGACCAAGTCATACACATAGTAATAACGGCACCCCCCCCCCCCCCCCCCCCCCGTGGACCGCCTTTTCAGTTTTTTAAAAAATAAAAGAAAATGATAGAAATGTCAAAAAAATAAAAGAAATAAGTTTTCCAAATATGAATTTCGACTTTATTTGCAAAATCTCTTTGGAATTTAGTAAAATGGGCATAACTTTTGCATACGAATTCGTATTAAAAAGTTTTTTATATGAAAAATCATCTACTCGAAAAGTTACATGCGAATTCAACCGGGGGCAACTTTGTTGAACATTTTTAGAATCCCTAAAAACCTAACAGAATAAAAGATACGGGGCTTTTAAGATCTAGGGGGGATGGAAAAAATTTCAAACTTACTAATGGCGCACCATTTGCTAGGTGCGCCACTAGTAACAGAGAAAAAATTGGTTTCGATTTTTTGTTTTGAAAAAATGTTCAAAATATGATACGTAATATGACCGGGAAGTTTGAAATATTTTTTTCAAAATTTCATCACACTCATGAACATGAACAAAGTCCTAGACATCAACAAGGTATAATAGGATTGATATGATAGATATATCAACAAGTGCCTGTTAAGTGAGCTGGTGCTGGGGTTGGATAGAACTGTGAAGTTAAGCATTCTTAGGCTGGAGTAGTGTGAGGATGGGTGACCTTCCAGGATTTGACTTGAGATTAAGCATATTGACCCGAGATTAACCCATAGTGACCCGAGATTAAGAAAAAAACGAAAAAAAATTCTGAAAAAAAATTAAAAAAAATTGAAAAAAAATTGGAAAAAAATTGGTAGTAATGGCGCACTTCTATGTGGTGCGCCATTACTAAGTCAGATAGTAATGGTGCACTATTGGACATAGTAATGGCACACTATGTGGTGCGCCACTATTATCTGGGATACTAATGGCGCACCAGAGGTGCGCCATTAGTATTTGTTACTAGTGGCGTGGTACTAGTGGCGCACCTATAGTGTGCCATTAATGGCAAAAATAGGTGCGCCACTAACAGGCCTTTTTCTAGTAGTGTAAGAAGTAATCGAGGCAACAAGCAAGAACCAGATACAAAACTAACATGGATGAACTACTGGAACGACGTCGGGGTGGAAGATCACAGTGAAGATGAGACAAGGCTTTGCTATTTCCATCAACATTCGTGCGCCAACTTTCAGTCCGTAACACCTGAGAAAGTTTATCCAAGTTCGGCCGTAAAAAAGCAACGACCTTCTTGGTTTATGAAACCAACTTGGAACTTATATCCATGGCTTGTCTTCAATGTGACCATTAAACTGGTGTATTCAGCTATGGCAAGGCCAACCATCTTGAGTACATGTGTTCTAGCAGAGCAAGGAATGCACTGCAGGAAAAATAATAAGAGAACACAATGTATTCGCTATCCAAATCTAGAAAAAAATTCCTCCTTCATGTTAGTGTTGACCATGGTACTAGTACCTTTTATCCAAATATAGCAATCCAAATTTCCAAATTAGTCGACATCATGTTCAAAAACCCCCGCCCCCCGGATAGAAAAGAGGATTCTAGGAACATACTATGCGCGTTTTAAAATCCTGTGTTAGGATGAGAAGGAACAAGTGTGGCGTCTCGCCGAGGGAGTAGAAACCTGTAGGGTCCTCGCACTTTGAGCACTGCAAATGAAACACACTAGATTCAATAGGAAGAAAAATGCATCAATGGTGGCGGCTGCCATCCTAGGATTACCCATGAACAAGGGACTTGGATTTATCGGGGATGGATGAAGAATTCGTACCTGGTTCTCCATGAGAAAACCCTATGCAATCGCCGAGAGGGGGTTTTCTCTGAACAAGAAGACGAGGGAGAAGGGGATTCAGGCCCAGTGAAATATTGCTGCTTCGTCTGTCCAGCTTACTGCTAAAGCTGGAAAGGTGTTTTTTTTGTGATTTGAGGGCTCATTGGGCGTTACTGCGACGCTACGACCGGGGTGAGTCTACCGTGCAGTTGTGCACTCTAATTTGGTGCATGGCAGGTGGACCCCATTGCCGGATGCCCCACATATCAGCGAAAGGAAGTAGAAAGGCAGGAGTAACTAGTTACACATAAATATATTTTCGACAGAAAGATACTCCCTCTGTAAAGAAATATAAAAATCTTTTATATCACAACTTAATACATAAGAACATTCTAGGGGAATATATATAACATAATATGGGGGTTTAGCTGAGAATATAATACTCAGACAAGCTCACGGTTCTGGACTTTGGGCCACAGGCCGATGGGCCTGCATGTTTGGGGGCCCATGTGTTCTAACTCAGCGCATTCCATATTGCAAGTGATCGGTACGACCCTTGTTTTAGATCATGTCGCAAGGCGAATATGGAAAATTGAATAAAGCACGACAGCTGTTTGAATGAAATCGAACGACAGTTCCTAACCAGCAATCAGAGTTGCAATTCTTTCACGATATCCTATGTGATAAATAATACTGTCGTACTACTTATACACACAGGACACTTGTTTCACCATGCCATATTATTACATCAAAATCTCTCAGAGGATAGATCAGTTCGGCAGTTGCGTGCTGCTACTGAAGAATTTCAAAGTTGATTTGGACCAGCTCTCCTTGCCGAGAAAGTTCGATTTTGACATCATCCCCTAACGCAAGATTCGATTTAGATTTGAAGCTTGACCATCCTTGAGCATCAATCATCATGCGACCATCCTTTGTACTTACGCTATATTGAGCAGGTTCATTCACACCAAGGTTGTGCACAGTAAGAGAAACTTAGCCACGGTCGCCCGGATTGTTGAATGACTCCCTCTTTGCTCTAGGAATTCTCTGTTTGCAAACAAGAAGACATACACAAACAGTTAGATCAACACAGTGAATCATGTGAAACAACATGGAAAGAAAAAATAACGAAGCACTTGGGCGGCCAATGCTTAGCAAGAAGGTGGAGATGTCGGTTTTTGTAAGGACTTTGGTATAGGCAGTGCGAACTGCAGCCCAGTCTGTTACTGGTGCAACTGTTGGTTCCGTTGCCGCTGCACGGGCCAGAGCAGATGCAAGTGCAACTTCCAGTGTTGGTGCAGGTGCCGGAGCCGTTGCTGGTGCCCATGCGGGTGCAACTGGTAGTGCTGCTACTGCTACCGGAGATGGTGCTCCTTGTGGAGCTGGTGCCGTTGTCGGAGTAGGTGCCGGTGTCGATGCCCGATCCTCTGGTAGATCAACCTGATCCACTAACGTAGTCAGTGCCCAATCCTTAGGTGGATCAGACTGAGCTGCTGCCGTTGTCAGTGCTAGAGCAAGCGCCGTCAGAGAAGGTGCCGGTGCTCGATCCGTTGCTGAAGGTGGTACCAATGTGCGAGACAGCAGCAATCGTCTCTGGTCAGATATGATTAGATTTCTAACTTGACTAGGCTCCGTGACATTGATCCTGTCTTTTTCTTCATTTCTTTTAAATGCGAGAAGGACTAATTGTGGCGTGTTTGTTAAACCAAACTGCAGTTCATCATAGGGCTTCAGATTGTACTCAGACAACAGACTAATCCAATTGTGTCCAGTAATATAAGTGGTGGACAGTGCCTTCGTTACTGACACGACATAAGTAGTGAAACCTGCAAAAATAACCATCATAGAGCAAACCAAACGGTTTATTCTGTGACGAATGTCACATGGTAAAACCTACATCATAAAATTGCAGCAAAAGTAAGAAAACATGACATTAAATCAATAAGATTTAGACAGTAAATCAATAAGATTTACTTCATGTGACACGATTGAATCCTTATCAGGAAATCACTATGTTCAAGTTCTAAACAGAAGATTGATTGCCCAATTACGCATGGCATGCAGGTCCCCGCTTACTCCCACAAGCAGGACAGTCCAAAGGTTGTGACAAATCATATGGACCGAACATCCATGGGACTAGAAATCCTGGTGGGTGCGATAAACCCTGCAATGCATACAAATATTGGAGTGTAACCATAATTGATAATTCGTCCTCACAAAAAACATGATCTGGATACTTCAAAATATACAGACTGAATTGAGTGGACAGACATTAACATAGACTGTTCTCAGGACTCACCACACAACAAAAGTGGCAGTACTAAACAATACATGGTTCACACACACAAATCAAGTACTGAATAATAGTACTTACTACAGACAAGCAAAGTTGCATGAATTAAACTCTACAGACTATTCTTGCCACCGACCAACGGGATGTACCCCACATAACTGACTAGTCGTCCATGGACTTCGTGAGAGATGTCTACCAGCACCATCACCATATCGTCTACCTTGGATAACCTAACAGAGTGATCTTTCCACTCATAAACATGACGATGAAGACAGTCCGGATCCGATTTGTCGGGAAGCTTTACAAGAACCACACCCATCGTAATCGAAGGCACGGCCAGGAAATTGTTGTGGTGAAGTACACCCTCGAGAACACGCCTAACAACAATGCTACAGGAAAACACTAGTTCAGGACACCTGGCGACAAGGACATACAAGCTGGATAGTTTAGCAGTAGAACCCATCCTCAGGTCTTCCAGTTCACACGGCATGACTTTGAGACTTCATCTCCACCGTGGACCTGGTTTTAATTCAAACAGAAAATAAATATTTTATTACTACCTACGTTCAGAAATATAAGATGATTTCGATATTTTACTCCATATAAGACTACATATATGCATAGAAATGAGTGAACGAAGACACTAGAACATGTCTTCAAAGGCATGCGAGCAGAGGGATTACTTGCAATATCCATAATACAAGTTACTGAGACTAATATACTCTCTTTGAAGGTAGCATTGATGTTCATAAAGTAGTTGAAACTAATCTATAAGAAATCAGTGCCAACCTCTCGCCTGTTTTGGTCAAAAGAGGAATTTAGAACCGTCATTTGGCACAAAAAAAATCACATGCAAGATCACCTAGAAAATTGTAGGAGTACTGCTAGTATTATTACTTCGTCTTAGATGAAAAAACACGATCAAGATCGAGAAAAAGATCGTCAAGAAGAGATATTACCTGGACTTGCTTAATGAGGGATCCCAAAGAGGGGGCCTTGGACAGGGCGATGGCCTTGAGCTTGTCTGCGGTAGTCTCGGCGGGGTGCTTGCGCTTCTTCGTACCCTGATCCTAGATGGTTTTGGCTAGAGCCATAGAGATTACTTCGGCCGGTGCTCCAGGGTCCACCAAAAACGGTGAAATAGAAATAAAACAAAAGAAACCATAATCACAAACCCAAAAGAAGAACAGAGAGGGAGTTATAGGATCAGTCTCGGGGTTGCAAGACCGGGCCTTGGCTAGAATCAACACTATTGATGTGCTCACCTTTCCTTCTTTGGGAGAGAAGAACAATGGCAGAAGCAGGTCGGGGTTTTCATGAAGAAATGAGGAACAAGATGAGGGAGAAGCGAGTTGGGGTTTTCTTCAAGAGAGGAAGCTGATGGAGAAGAGTGAAATGATGGTTGCTTCTCCGTCCAACTTACTGTTGGAAAGGTGGGGGTTTTGTGATTTGACCGCTCGTTGGGCATTACTGCGGCGCTTCGATCGGAGTAGTCTACCGTGTAGTTGGGAACTCTAGTACGGAGTAATTTAGTGCATGGCTAGTGGACCCTGATGCTGGCTGTCCCACACGTCGGCGAAAGTGAGTAGCATGGTTCCCGACGACCGTCGAGGAGGATCCGCATGGTAGAGCGTGTCCACTGTTTCTGAAGAAGAAAATGATTACAGCAAATGTTTCCACTCTTACGATAGAGGAGTGTGAAACACGGCAGCCACTAGTACCCCTTTTTTGACTGTCCGATCAAGAATGAACGGTGAGATCAATGTTAACAGAACTAGTTCTACAGCGCACGAAGAGTACGGTGCAACATTACTCCACAGAACATGAACCATATGAAGCACGAATCAGTGTTAGGCAGGGTATATGAAGGGTGCATGGGATGGGAGCAAAAGTTCCCTTCCTGACCCACTTTTGGGTGTTTGGCAGAGCGCATGAAGGGTGCATGAGTCCACACTAGTAGGTTAACACAAATACACTAGGAGCATGCTTGAAGAGGGATGCTGAGATGAGCATGCACGAAGAGGGAACAACAATATTGAGATGAGAATGCAATCAAACACACCCACACGCTTTGTGCTATAGTGACTGATCATGCCCATGCAGAGTACGCCTATACACCACCGAAGTCCCTCTGCTTCTCGAAGGGTACGACGTTGGTGATGCAGGGTGCCACCGCCCGTAGAGCCCACTCCCGGTCGACGGAAGCCAGCTCGTCAAAGATGACGTCCAATGGTACGAATGGATTCCGGTGGCGGAGCCCTGAGAGGATTTTCCCGGCAATGGCGACGGCTGCCCGCAACCCCTACTTGTCCAGCTCCGCGCCCACCATCGCGTGGAGACGGCTCAGCTCCTCGGAGATATATGTGAAGAAGGAGACCAGGCCAGGAAGCCGCAACTCATTGAAGTCGACAGGGTGGAGAAACGGTTTTAGCCTGATGCCCGTCATGGTCGCGCTGGCACGACGGTAGGCATCGCGCAGCCGCAACACGTGTGTGGCAACATGGTCCACAAAGTGGTTGAGGCAATCCTAGACCTCATCACGATCGGCCCGCTCGTGCTCTAGCCGGCTCACCTGACCGCCTATTGTATCTCCCACTTTCTGCAGCAACGCCGCCGATGCCTCGAGCATCTTTGTGGTGGATGCCTGCCGCTTTTGAAGCTCCGTGAACTCCAACAAAGAAAGGGGGAGCATGGCACTCCTCTCCTCCTTGAGCTCACGGAGCTCCACATCCTTGGCGCTGAGCTCTGCATCCTTGGCCTGGATCTCCTATGCCAGGAGCCTCACCTCAGACTCCGTGATCTGGTGCGCCACCATGGAACCATGTAGAAGCAATGGGGAGAGGAAGCAAAGGGGGCGAAACGACTGAAAGTCAATGCAGTCTAGGGAAGGCGGAGGGACCCAGCCGAGGAGCGGGGTGAATCTTTTGGTTTTCACCATGGGAAAAAACCAGTCGACGAATTTTCACATCAGGGAGCAGTGGGTTTTACAGGCGGAGTCATCGTGACTAATTGCTACCGCGCCTGCTCCCGTCAATCAAAAAAAAATTCCTACCGCGTCTGCCGCACCCAAAGCTAGAGCAACGCCGTGGTGGATATTTATATTTACCTGCCGGCAAGGAGATATAAAAAGGGGTGAAAAGCCAAATGTGGCGGCGGCCTAGCTAATCGGTCACACTAGCCCAACTGGCTAGCCACCGTGCTTCACTGATATACTCGGCGGGAAAGGTGGTCTTTCATGATTTGACGACTCATTTACTTGCTTCGGCGCTACGACCGAGGAGGACCCAGAAAACGCATGGTAGGGCGTCCCACGTCTCGGCAAGGAGGAAAATATGCGTGCACCAGCAGGCAGGACCCCGAAACCGCACTGTAGGGTGTGCCACGTCTTAGCACGGAGGAAAAATGTGTGTTTAAAAATATACTGTATCGGACGTACAACTGTGGTTCGACCTAGGGATCCAGCCAGTCGGTCGAAAACACCCCACTAGCTACACAGCTTCATCATGCTAATGTGGCACGGAGGATAGGTGTGGTTAGCTATGTCTCGACTAGCCACAACGTCTCTTGTTCTAGGCGATTCTTCTATTTTCTAAGCTTTTTTAGTTATAATAACACCACGGCAAGCTCGCGCCGCTCTTCGTGTGTGCCCGTGCATCTAAAGGTTAGACGATGGAGAGGGGAGAGAGATCGCAGACATGGGACCCACCAGTAAGTGAGTCAATGGTCATGCACGTGCTAACAAGCAAATCCCTCTACTCTACTCAACGTAATGCTGTATAAAATCAAGTTATGGGACAAAGCCAACAACCGTTGTTGTTTTAGGCTATCGACTTACGCTTTGTAGTCCAGGTTGCCAGTTCGAATCTCGTCTTTTAGATTTTTTAGTTTTAGGTCCAAATTTGATCAATGACAAGTGGGACTCCTGTGTGTTGTTCCGAAATTTTAGTGTAGGATGGTTTTTTTGCACAAACACTTTGCGCGTTAGACAAGTAATGGCACGAGTTACACGTATTTTGCAAGTTTAGGAACAAAAATGATAGCGGCGTAGAATATCACATCCACCCCGCAGCTTAGATGCTATGGCGATACGAGTTTTTACGTTGTTGGAACTGAGATCCAATGGCTTGGGAGTAGTCTTTGTAATTATGCGCAATTTCCCAACTCTCCAAGGTTTTTTTGCAAATAAAACATTCAGGCGTCATGTATGCTGCTGCATCTTGGATCCAACGGCTCCCAGTTGCTCATATTAGGTGCTTCCCGTATCTTAATTAGCCGCTATGGTGATACGAGCATCTAGGTCGTATCATCTGTGATCAGATGCCACATGTGCAGTACCTGTACTTTCTACGCAATTCCCAAAATCTCTCAGGCGTATATTGCAAAAACATTCAAACCTCCTACCGTGAGCCGTTAGATCTCCGGGAACTCCTATCACCATAGAATCTACGGTGCGGGAGTACCTCATATTCTCCCGTGCGAGAAAACATCAGGTGCTCTCGCAGATTGGATACTACGGTGATACGAGCTTTGACATTGTTCGATCTGAGATCCAATCGCATCTGAGAAGTCTTTGTGCTTTTAAGCAGTGGCCGAACTCTTTGGGGGCTTTTCTGCAAAAAACATTCAAACCACCAAGGAGTTGTTGGGTCATAGATCCAACGGCTCCGAAGAGCTTGTATCACCAAAGCATCTAAGGTGTGGTAGCACATGATATTCTTACATACAGGAGAATATGAGTTCCTCCTTCATCTTACACTACAGGAAACAGCTATTTTGCCGTCTGCCACGGCGGACGGCAAAGGCTCGAATGGCGGACGGCAAAGGCCTTTGCCGTCAGCCGCGGACGGCAAAAGGCTCCGGCAAAGTAGGCCACGGTAAACAGCTGCTTTGCCGTCCGCTTCCTGGCGGCGGACGGCAAAGGCTCTTTGCCGTCTGCCGCGGACGGCAAAGAGAGCGGACGGCAATAATTGCGCTGTCAGTCCGTTAAGTGGCTAACGGCAGACCTTTGCCGTCCGCCGCTGACGGCAAAATTTCTATGGTCTTTGCCATCCGCCGTATGATGTCATCTACACGTCACTAGATGGCAGGTTCTTTGCCGTCTGCCGCTGATGGCAAAGTGCAGGTTCTTTGCCGTCTGCCACTGATGGCAAAGTCTTTGCTGTCTGCCACTGTAGGCAAACTGACCAAATGGGTCAGCTCCCAGGAAGCACAGTTGGCTGCCACGTGGCTTCTTTGCCGTCCGCGGCAGACGGCAAAGAGCCCGTTGCCGTCGGTGGCAGACGGCAAAGAGCCTGCATATTGGCTCTTTTTTCTGTTTTTTATTAAATCCAACAATTTTCACTCCAAATATATATGACATGTATAGATATATTTCACAGGCATTCATATCACAAAATTCCATCCATAAACAAAGTTCCTTCATACATAAACAAAGTTCCATCCATAAACAAAGTTCCTTCATACATAAACAAAGTTCCTTCATACATAAACAAAGTTCCATTCATATCACAAAGAGCCTTCATACATAAACAAAGTTTCATCCATACATAAACAGAAAGACTAGAACAAGAAGAGTAGCTTCCATGAAGTGAATGAAATCTGCAAAATGGCAAAATAAGAAAGTTAGAAATAGGTGACTAGAACAAGAAGAGTAGAACAAGAAGAAGACTAGAACAAGAAGAGTAGAACAAGAAGAAGACTAGAACAAGAAGAGTATGTCATTTATGAGCTAACTTACGTGAAATGGATCATATATGAGCTAACTAAGCTGAAATGGGTCGTTTATGAGCTAGCTAAGGTGAAATGGATCGTTTTTGAGGTAACTAAGGTGAAATGGATCGTTTTTTAGCTCACTTAGGTCAAATGGATCTTTTTGAGCTAACTTAGTTGAAGTGGATCGTTTTTTAGCTAACTTTGTTGAAATGGATCATTTTTGAGCTAATTTAGTTGAAATGGATCGTTTTTGAGCTAACTTAGGTGAAATGGATCATTTATGAGCTAATTTAGTTGAAATGGATCTTTTTGAGCTAACTTAGGTGAAATGGATCATTTAAGAGCTAATTTAGGTGAAATGGATCGTTTTTTAGCTCACTTAGGTCAAAAGGATCGTTTATGAGGTAAATTAGTTGAAATGGATCGTTTATGAGATAACCTAGGTAAGATGGGTCATTTTGGAGTTAACCTAGGTGAAATGGGCCATTTTAAAACTAACGTAGGTAAAATGGATCATTTAGGAGCTAATCTAGGTAAAATGGGTCATTTTTGAGCTAACTTGGATGAACTGCATCATTTATAAGCTAACCTAGGTAAAATGGGTCATTTTGGAGGAAAAGAAGCTAACTCTAGGTCATTATGGTAAGCATATTGGAGGAAATAAAGCTAAGTCTAGGTCTTTATGCATTTGTTAAGCAAAACACTAGAGAAACTTACCGTGATCAGGGAGGTGTAGGAGCGGGGTGGCTAGTTCCGCTACCTGGAGAAGGATCGTGCGATGCGTTTCTGGAGTTAAGCTGCACCAAAGATCATTTTCAATGTCTCGTTAGCATTACGACACTCAAATGTTAAGACTAGCAAGTAATGTCCATTCAAATTAAACTCACCGTGCTCGGCGGAGCGGGCTGACCGGACTTCTCGCACACAGACTGCACATTTGGTTTTCAGAACAGAGTCATACTAGTTAGTAATGAGACTCAAATGTTAAGAACAGCAAGTAATCTGCAGAAGAAACTTACCACAAGGAGCTCGTACATGGCCCTTGCCTGCATGTCATTCCGTGCCCTCTCCTCCTCCATCATCTTTCTCGTCCTCTCCTCCATCTCCCGCTGCCTCTCCGCCGCCTCCGCCAGAAGTTTCTCCGTTCTATCTCTCTCAGTCTGTATAGCAGCCTGCAACACCACTCACATGACCATTTGTAATCATTGATGGAAGCGCACACAATGTAATGGAGAAAGATAACTGAGTACGTATCGCTAACCTTGATGGCGATTTGCACTGGCCGTTCACGAGGCCTTATCTCAGGAGCGGAGCTCGATTGGCGTGCCTTGATCTCCGGGAGAGTGCTAGGACAACGGATAAGTCCATCTCCAATGGCTATGGAGCCATGGGACCTCCCGCCACCAGATATCATCACCAGCTCTGGATCAATGGGACCCTGGCTCGGGTTAAAGTCCTCCCCTTTCCTCGCCTTCCCCTCATCTCTATATCTCACGAGCTTGTTGTGGGAGGAGATGTTGGTGAAGTTGTTTGCATCATCGAGGTCAGACTGAGAGAAAGCCTTGACTTTCTTGAAAGAGCCAGTGTGGGCCATGGCATACAGGTCGTACACCTCTGGCACCTTATCCGCCTTATTGTAGCGTGCCTGAAAGAGAGAAACAATGAAAATTAGTAATTAAAGGGCTCAAGCTAGCATGATGAATGAATTGCATGAATCATGAAGCAAACCACATACCCAGTTGCGCCCGAACTGATATAAGTTGGAGCTGCCTTGATGGTGTGGCACACCTTCCATTTGGGCACGTTTGTCCTTGGCCTGGTTGTGGAGGGCTAGCCATTCTTTGAGCACCACTCATCGACCAACACCTCCCAACAATCCATCCGATCCGCACACCATCTCGGAGGCGCCTAAGTTAGCAAATAGAAACTTGAGCGCTACGGCTAAGAATTACTAAATGAAGGAACTTAAGTAGAAGGCCTTAAGAATTACCTTCATGTACTGCTCCTTACTCAGGAACTTATCGCGGCACGCCGGCTTGGTCTTCTTGATACCACGCAAGGCGTAGTAGTCTCGAACAGCCTGCACCCGAGCCTCGTGCCGTAAGTTCTGGAGTAGGCGCTTGCAGACGTTCTGGATAACATTTGCCGCGTCCTCCTCGTATCCCTCCTCACACCTGTAGAATGTCTGCAATCAAATGAGACAATATTGATTAGTACAATTAATAACTAGCTAGTTGAAGATTTTGAAATGTGTAAAGGAGAAATTACCCAGAACGTCCTGATCACCATGTCTGCCCTCGTGTCGCACACGACACCGTCGATAATGACATCCGGCGGGGCCGGGGCAGCCACGTAGTGCTCCTAGCTCAACCCAAGCTCTGGAAGCCGACCCTCACCAGGCAACGTGACAAACCCCGGGAAGTTTTGTCGGCAAAGAACTCCAAGGACGGAGTTGGGCCGGCGGACACTATGATGGTGGTCCCAACCCCTGCAGCATGACAAGGCCAACGCATTAGTTATTTGAAGAAACGTGAATGCAGAAGGTACAAAAATATTAAATGCACTTACGTACCTCTCCCCAATAGGGAAGATCAACCACCTCTGCTCGCGGGTCGCCGGCACGGACGGGAGTCGTGTAGCACCACGCTGGTAGACGGTGCCACCCTCCTCCTCAAGATCAGTCGGCTCCCCGCCATCATCAGCATGGCCACTCGGCTCCTCGGGCTGATCCGGCCAGGTACCCCATCCGGACGTGTGCTCCTCCGGGGTCTCGTGGGCCGAACTCTCGTGGGCCGAAGGCCAGTCGACCCGAGGCTCGTGGGCCCAAGACCCGTGGACCGGAGGCTCGTGGACCGGAGTCCGTGTAGCCTCCTCCTCGAACGAGTCCACCCTAGCAGTCACGTGCTCGGGTGAAACAGCTGGGGGTGGCGGTGAGGAAGGCGCCGTAGCAGTCACCCTACCTCCTCTCTCGCGACCACGTGCCCCACCTCCTCTCTTCCTACCTCGTCCCCTGCTGGGCACCGCGGTCGACGAAGAAGGGCCCGGCGGTGTGGACATACTGTCCAGCAACGCTCGGCGGAGAGGTGCGTCTGGAATCGAAGACCTCAGACCACGCGCCGACGAAGAAGGGGCCTTGGCGCGCTCCCGACCAGCGCCCACCATCTTTCAACACCTGCCATGACAAACAGTAAACGAAATTAGTACAACATAAAAAAAAGACCGACATGAATAATAATATGTGTATCACTTAAGTGTATCATCATCAAGTACAACATTACAAAATTTAATACCTGACACTACTAATAATCTCGATCAGTATCATCAATAAATGCATAATCATCATCATCACTATAATCAATGACGGGCTCATAGGGTTCAGTGGCATCAACATGTGCAAGGCCACCTTGACGTAATCGGTCAAGCGATGACAGGTCATCCGCAGCAGTAACCTCTTCTTGTTCCGGCTCTTCTTGTTCCTCCTCTGGGGTGATGTCGGATTCACTGTCGCTGTCTACTTCAATGTTTTGGGGTGAAGTATAGCGGTTCTTGAAACGCTTTTTGGAAAGACGTGTCTCTTGGAAGAATTCTCCTTCATATGTGTCTGGGTTAATGTGAGGTTCATAATCCTCTTCCTTTGGGGGAGATAGTCTAGCACGTGGCGGCACTTCATAAACGACATCCCAACCTTTCAGATTTGGATTAGTTTGGCAGGCCCACGGTAGATAGAATACTTGGGTCGCCTGTTGAGCCGTAATATAGACATCAGGAACATCTAAATGGGTGCTTTGGTTGATTTCAACTAGCCCTATATGTTCATGAGTCCTTCTAGTCTCCTTCGGCTGAAACCAATAACATTTGAAGACTACGACATTTGGTGGGTTTTCACCATAGAATAGAAGTTCATAAATTGCTTCAACTCTCCCATAATACTCGGTACCTCCTTCGCCGATAGCAGATACACAACAATTTGTAGACTTTCGGTCGGCCATAGATAGCTCTTTGCCATAGGTACGAAAGCGATACCCGTTGATGTCGTATTTGTCAAATGAACGGACCTTATAGTCAAAACCATTAGCGACTTGTCTCAATTCGGCGTCCATAGACTCTGAATTAGCCTACAAGTTTAATATGAAAGGATTGTTGCATTACGCACAAATTAGCGAATGAAACCGGGATAGCCGCCTACAAATTAGCCTACAAGTCTAATAGAAATTACTGTTTGTTTGAACCAAGAGATGAAACCGGGATAGCCGCCTCCTTGCTTTGCGAGAAGCTCATACTCTTCGACAGAATCCTTTTGGATCACCGCTCCATACGAGACTAAGGCGACGTATCGACTGTATGAAATATCCAGGAATAAGAGCAGTTCAAAGGAAATAGAAGTTGCGAAACTATGTACCAAGAACTTACTCGATGTACGGCCGCACTTCTATCAGGTTGTTGAAGATATACAACCAAATGGTCCGCCATTGTTCGTTATCCAAAGATACTGGATTTGAAACACTGGCTGGTGCGAGATTCCCTTTGAATAGGCTGAGGTTGGATCCACCCTTTTTAGGGTCGTCAGCATTGTACCGAGGCTTCGGATTATGCAAATGACGATTTTTGGCTTCGTAGTGTGCTGTCACGAAGTTTGCCGCCTCCTCAGTGATGAATGCCTCAGCCATCGATGCTTCAATTCTACGTTTATTTTTACATTTTTGTCAAGCGTCTTCTGCATCCTCTCAGTTGGGTAGCACCAACGATTTTGCACGGGCCCCCCCAATCTTGCCTCGGTCGGGAGATGCAAAATCAAATGTTGCATTGGATTAAAGAAGCCCGGTGGAAAGATCTTCTCTAACTTGCAGATCAACTCCGGCGCCAACTCTTCCATTTCTTCTAGCACGCCAGGCGATAGTTCTTTCGCACAAAGAACACGGAAGAAATAGCTAAGTTCTGCCAGTACTAGCCATTCATCCTCAGGGATGAAGCCACGCAACATCACCGACATTACCCGCTCAATCCATATGTGCCAATCATGACTCTTGAGACCAAATATCTTCAATTTATCAAGACTGGCTCCCCTCTGTAGATTCGCTGCATACCCATCGGGGAACATCAACTGCATTTGCACCCACAAGATAATTTCCCTCATAGCTGGCCTTCCAAGATTGAACCATGCCTTTGGCTTCGTCCAGTTCTGCTTTCCTTTCGATTCTTTCATGTTTTGTAACGGCCTATCACATAGCGCCTCCAGATCGACTCTAGCCTTAGTATTATCCTTTGACTTCCCATCTATGCCGAACAATGTACCAAAAAGTGCCTCGGCGATATTCTTCTCAGTGTGCATCACGTCGATGTTGTGTGGGCAAAGGAGGTCTTTGAAGTATGGCAGATCCCATAAGCATGTTTTGTGAGTCCAGGCGTGCTTAGAATTATACCCCTTGAAGTACCCTAGACGCTCTGGATCTGGCTCGAGAGCGTTTAACTGATCCAGGGTCTGTTGGCCTGTCAATGCAGGTGGTGCAGAGTTTTTGACAACTCTACCTCTGATGAAGTTCTTCTTGTCTTTCCTGAACTTATGGCGAGGATTCAGGAACTGTCTATGCATGTCAAAGCAAGAAAACTTGCGACCGGCCTGAAGCCAACGAAACTCAAGAGCTCCCTTGCATGTGGGGCACGGGAACCTTCCATGCACACACCAGCCAACGAATAGCGCATACGCCAGCAAGTCATGCGTCGAGTACATGTACCAGACACGCATTATGAAGTTCCGTT
The DNA here is from genome assembly GCF_018294505.1 of Triticum aestivum. Lineage (NCBI taxonomy): Eukaryota > Viridiplantae > Streptophyta > Magnoliopsida > Poales > Poaceae > Triticum > Triticum aestivum. Next base: position 34,305,777 of record NC_057802.1, read on the forward strand.
TGCTATAGGCATCGTATGTCTTGAACCCATTATCCCAGGCTTCTTGCAATTCGTCCTTAAACGGTTGCATGTACACATTCATATTTTTCCCCGAATAGTTGGGCCCTGGAATTATCAACGTCAGGAAAATGTTCTTTCTTTGCATAATCTGTCCGGGGGGGAGATTGAGTGGAAAGACAAATACGGGCCAACAACTGTATTGGGCTGCCGTCATACCAAACACACTGAACCCATCCGTGCTGATGCCGACTCGAGGATGCCTCGGATCTGCCGCTTTGTCACCATGTAATTCATCAAACTTTTTCCACGCAACACCATCCGATGTGTGTACAATCATCAGATTCCCATCTGCATCTAGTTCGGTTCTTTTGCCCGTTTTGTGTCATGTCATCTGTCTGGCCGTCTCTTCGACCATGAAAAGACGTTGAAGTCTTGGTACGATTGGCATATACCGAAGAACACTAACGGGGATTTTGGTCTGTGTCTTCTCACCCATACCGTTGTCTACCACAACATACCTGGAAGACTTGCGAATGGGACAATAGTTCAAGTCCGCATAGTCAAGCCTAAACAAGACACATCCTTTCTCACAGGCATGTATCTTATCATAGGGCATCTTCAGTGCACGGAGGATTTTGTCCGACTGGTACAGGTTTGCAGGCATTACATGGCCTTTGGGTAGAAAGCGTCCAAATACTGTCATCATTGCATCGTAGCATTCTCTGCCCAAGTTGAACTGAGCCTTCAGAGCCATTACTTGTGAGATGGCATCCAACTGACAAAGCTCAGTGTGCTCATGGAGCGGACGTTTTGAAGACTCCAACATTTCATTGAAGGCCTTTGCAGATTCCTCCATCTCCTCGTCCGAATCCCGAGCATCATCAAAGTCTTGCACCAAGTTTTCCATCCCGGTACCATGCTCGTCGGTGCGACGACGATCCACCTCAGCTCGGTCACGTTGGGCAGACTCACCATGAAATGTCCACACCGTATAATCGGGCGTAAAACCACTCTTCTGCAGGTGTTTGCCCATTTCAGCCTCTGTCCTCTTTTCCCAATTGCCGCACCGTAAACAGGGGCACCAGGTTTTCCTCTGGCCATTTGCAAATGCGGCACGCACAAACCCCTTGGTTTTTGTGAACCATTCAGTGCTCCATTTGTTCTGACCAGTGTGACCGGTGTACATCCACGCATGATCACTCATCTTGATTTTCAGAGCTACTAGACACACAACAAATATATATATATATATATATAATTCACCATGTATATATTCATCAGTTGATCTACTTTGTCAATTTTATTACGTCCATGCAACCTACACTCTAATAGGTAATGATAGGTCCTGATCCCACCCGAGTATGTTTAGATTGGGTTCATTTTCCCATGATATGCTCCGGATCCTACGCAAAATTTCGGCAGCACCTCCCCGCTGTTCTCCTGATACACGTCTCTGCAATAAACAGAGAGGATGTGTACCCGGAGAACAACAGGGGAGGCACTGACGAAATTTATGCGTCGGATCCGGAGCAAAGCATATGGGAAAACGAACCCAATCTAAACATACTCGGGCTGTCCATGGATAGCGTTGGACAATTTGAAAGAATCAAGGTTATAAATATGCAAATGCATGCATATTTATAACTATGACGCTTTCGAACGGGAGACACATATTGGTTACGCATACTGATGATTCAAGACACATATGTAGCTAGCTATCAAGTTTCATCGGAATAGATCAAATAATTAATGGGGGAGGAGGACATGTCATTTGTGCTCACCCACAAACGAAGGGGCAGAGCTCGTCAAACGCACGGCGAGGTCGTCGAACACCAAACCTCGCAGTGATGAAACAACTGCACATTTAAAACTACCCGATCAACACAATTATATATGATGTTTTTCATAACAAAATCGAAAGATATATGACCTAACTAATAATTCACAAATATATGACCCCGTCGGCTTCTGGAAGGCCAAAGAACACCTTTTCGGGAGGTGTCGGGGGTCGGGGTGTCGTGTC